>NW_024748841.1:0-17318 GCF_018991925.1 Homarus americanus
GTAGCAGTAGCAGTAGCAGTAGCAGCAGCAGAAAGCAGCAGCAGCAGCAGCAGCAGTAGCAGCAGCAGCAGTAGCAGCAGTAGCAGGTGGTGCAGCAACAGCGGGTCACGAACCATGCTCCATCGGAGATTGCTAACGAGCAACACGCGCCTTTCACATTCAAACACGGAGTCAAGAATCGTTGGAACCATCTGATGCGCACTAATCCCTGAGATCCGACCTCCTCCACCTTGGAAGAAGCAATCAGTGCAGTTCATTCCCAAACTAGTGAAACACTCACGACTTAACCCCAGTAGAAAGAACACTTTGCACTTCCACCAAGACTGGGAGGATGGGACTAACTAATCCAGAGGAGATTGCTGACTTGAACATCAAAATTCACTTAAGCTCACGGCAGCCTTTACTGACCACATAATAGCCCAGAATGCAACAGGGAAGTGACACCAGCGAAGTTAATAAGATTCAGTGAGATCCATTAGCGCAACAGACGGCAGCACTGCCAAAATGACATGTTGCAGCAACTATTGCTGCAGGTTCCAGAAAATTTGACAAAAAAGTAGCTATAGAACGAAGAGGTGGGCGCTCGAACTGGTTAACTACGTTACCGATAAGGCAAATGGTTTCAGCCTAACACAAACAAGAATTTACAGATGCCATTGCTCTAAGGTACGGGTTAGCCAGTAGATGGTTTGGCCCTCCCAATGCGAGTGTGTGACTATTCCTATGATGGCGATCACGCCATGGTTTGCAAGAAGGGGGCTTGATATGCATGAGAAGTAATGAGGGTGGGCGGATCTCACAGCAAATATGTTGAAGGAAACCTGCCGGGACGTCATGAAACCGACCTTCCACTGGATGGCGAGATCTCCAACACAGGACTTCAAACACATCTAACGAAGCTCGGTGGACGCTAGTGCTCGAGGATTCTGGACGCGACAGGCAGCCTTTCGACATCAGGATTTTTGATCCTATGGCCGTTTGTCACCAAATTCCGGAAGCTTCGATGCTGCAACATAGGAGGACGAGAACGACAAGAGAAGGGCATGGGGAGAGAATTAAAATGTCGATCAAGGCAGCTTCACCTCTAGTGTTCACAACCCTCTGGTGGATGGGCCTGCGCAAGATGTTTCTACGCCAGACTCGCGAGAGCCGATCTCCCAACAGAAGCAGCAGCCAGAGTTATGTCGCGAGCCTGATGAGATGTCGACTGTCTTCTCCTTCGGTCGTGTTTTGCTCTGCCTCAGGGAACGAGAGCTTGCCCTCACCTCAACTGCTGCAGACATCGACTATGAGGCTACACGTCAAAATGCCGATCGATCATGCTCAACTAATTTAACACAGATAGATATAGCTTATGTATTAGGATATTTAATATTACAAATAAATGGTATGAAGGGTGGTATTGGGGAGGCTGAGGCAACAGAAAGTAGTAGCAGTAGTAGCAGCAGTAGCAGTAGCAGCAGCAGCAGCAGCAGCAGCAGCAGCAACAGCAGCAGCAGCAGCAGGCCAGCAGCAGCAGTAGTAGCCAGCAGCAGTCCAGCCAGCAGCAGTAGCAGCAGCAGCAGCAGCAGCAGCAGCAGCAGCAGCAGCAGCAGCAGCAGCAGCAGCAGCAGCAGCAGCAGCAGCAGCAGCCGGCCGCAGCAGCAGCAGCAGCAGCAGCAGCCTGGTCGTCGCCGCCTGCCAGCCCGGTCGCCCAGCCAGCCCGTCGTCGCCGCCAGTCGCCTGCCGTCGTCAAAGTCGTCGTTTCGTCGCAGTCGTCGTCGTAGCCAGTAGCCGTCGTTGCCGTTGCTGTCGGTCTTCTGCAGCCGCCGTCGTCAGTTGCCCGTTGTTGCTGTTGTTGTTGTTGCCGTTAGCAGCAGCAGTAGCAGCAGCAGTAGCAGCAGCAGCAGCAGCAGCAGCAGTGAAAGGCAGCAGTAGCAGCAGCAGCAGTAGCAGCAGCAGCAGCAGCAGCAGCAGCAGCAGCAGCAGCAGTAGCAGCAGTAGCAGCAGTAGCAGTAGCAGCAGCAGCAGTAGCAGTAGCAGCAGCAGTGCAGCAGTAGCAGCAGTAGCAGCAGCAGCAGTGCAGTAGCAGCAGTAGCAGTAGCAGCAGCAGCAGTAGCAGCAGCAGCAGTAGCAGTAGCAGCAGCAGCAGTAGCAGTAGCAACACCAACAAGAAATAAAGCATGAAACAAATGGTGTCAAATCATGTCAAACACTGCCAGCTGATGACAAAAAAAAAAATAATTAGGTAGTAGTAGTAGTAATATTGATATTTCTATTACTATTATTATCATCATCAGTGTTATTATTATTACAATTGTTATCATTTTAACTCTTCAATTAATGTTAATAATTACGAGTGTTATGAACCAACCAACCCTCCCAACCTAACCTAACCTACCCTAACTCAACCCAAGCTAAGCACCCACCAACCTAACCTCAACTCATTACACCCACCCCACCTCACACCCAACCCAACCTAACCATTACCCCACCCTCACCCCACCTGGCCTTACCTCACCCACCCCACCCAACTACCACCACCTAACCCAACCTACCCAACCCAACCCTAACCCACCCTTACCCTAACCTAACCTAACCACCCCACACGGGTCATAGTCATCTGCAAGGGTCTCAGAATTATATCACAGGAACAATATTCACTTTGTTTCACCTGCCCCGGCCACCACCCACAATTAAAGCCTGCCCCCTCTCCCTTAAGGAAACCACCTGCCACTAACCTTCAACTACCAAGAAATTGTTTGTACTGTAGCCAATTATAGTGATTTTTTATCAGCCAATCATCGTCCTTCCTTTTACCCTTTCAGCCAATCGTCTTTATTTTACCCCAGCCAATCATCGTCATCTTTTCTCTAGCCAATCATTTGGTTAATCACACCTGTGCTTAATTACCGCGAATAATCGTCACAAAACTAATATAACACAAACGTAAATATCCATTAACTGTAATTATTATATTGTTGTCATATTTAAAGGAGCCATTTGAGGAATTTCTTCTTCTTCAGACAACCAACGTAATTAACTGGTTGGTTCAATTTGTTACCGCTAGTTCATCGCCGACCAATCACATTTTTACATCTCTAACCAATCAATACACACCCAGTCTATAAGCTCCAGTTACCACCAGTCACCCATATACCAGTTACCATAAAACCAAGTATTCGTTAACTTAGTGAAACTCTATTTACCGGACTATATGAAGATGAAAGTCCGTTATATCGAAGG
This sequence comes from Homarus americanus, assembly GCF_018991925.1. Lineage (NCBI taxonomy): Eukaryota > Metazoa > Arthropoda > Malacostraca > Decapoda > Nephropidae > Homarus > Homarus americanus. Next base: position 3,226 of record NW_024748841.1, read on the forward strand.
TTCGTTCGATGTAAACCTCTATTTACCGGACTATATGAAGATGAAAGTCCGTTATATCGAGGTTCGTTCGATGTAAAACCTCTATTTACCGGACTATATAAAGATGAAAGTCCGTTATATCGAGGGTTCGTTCGATGTAAACCTCTTATTTACCGGACTATATGAAGATGAAAGTCCGTTACATCGATGGTGCTGTAGATGTGAAACCACTCACCTACCCCACCCACCCAACCAAACCCACGCCCAGGTGTACCAAAACAACAGTCAATCTCATCTTTTGTAATAGTCATTAGTTCCCGACCTTACCTGTCAATCGACCAAGAATTTCCAGCAGAGATCATTGGTGGAGATGGTGGAGAGCAGTGGTGGTGGAGAGCGGTAATGGTGGTGATGGTGATGATGGAGACGAGTGATGGTGGGATGGTGGAAGATCTTTGGTGGAGAACGATGGTGATAAATTATTGGTGGAGAGCAGTTGTGGTGATGGTGGTGATTCAATGGTGGAGAGCGGTAATGGTGGTGATGGAGGCGAGTGATGGTGGTGATGGTGGCGAGTTGTGATGGTGAAAGGCCGCCGCATACCACAGAATTGAGTCAGTGTAATCTGGTACTTAATTACTTAGTGCTGATGATGGTGCTTTCTTGTTATCCTGACCACGAACTTGTATATAATAATTCGTGTTATCGATACAGCCTGAACGTGAAAGGTGGGGGGGCGACGCTACAGGTAGGGGGCGACGCTTATAGGTAGGGGGGCGACGCTAGGTAGGGGGGCGACGCTTAGCAGGGGGGCGACGCTTACAGGTAGAGGACGCTTACAGGTAGGGGGCGACGCTACAGGTAGGGGGGGGCGACGCTTAGGTAGGGGGGCGACGCTTACAGGTAGGGGGCGACGCCAGGTAGGGGGGCGACGCCTGAGGTAGGGGAAGGACGCTACAGGTAGGGGGCGACGCTACAGGTAGGGGGGGCGACGCTTACAGGTAGGGGGGGCGACGCTTGGCAGGTAGGGGGGCGACGCTTACAGGTAGGGGGCGACGTTACAGGTAGGGGGGCGACGCTTACAGGTAGGGGGGGAACGACGCTACAGGTAGGGGGCGACGCTTATAGTAGGAGGGCGACGCTTACAGGTAGGGGGGCGACGCTTACAGTAGGGGGCGACGCTTACAGGTAGGGGGCGACGCTACAGGTAGGGGGCGACGCTAAGGTGAGGACGCTACAGGTAGGGGGGAAGGACGCTTACAGGTAGGGGGAGGACGCTACAAGGTAGGGGGCGACGCTAGGTGGGGGGCGACGCCTAAGGCAGGGGGGACGACGCTTAAGGTAGGGGGAGCGACGACAAGTAGGGGGGCGACACAAGTAGGGGGCGACGCTTACAGGTAGGGGAGATGACGCTACAGGCGACGCTAAGGTAGGAAGCGGCTAAGGCAGGGGGGGCGACACTTACAGGTAGGGGGCGACGCTTATGGGTAGGGGGGCGACGCTAGGTAGGGGGCGACGCTACAGGTAGGGGGAAGCGACGCTTACAGGTAGGGGGCGACGCTTCACAGTAGGGGGGGGAAGGACGCTACAGGTAGGGGGCGAGCTTACAGGTAGGGGGGCGACGCTTACAGGTAGGGGGCGACGCTACAGGTGGAGGACGCTTACAGGTAGGGGGGGAAGGACGCTAGGTAGGGAAGGACGCTACGGTAAGGACGCTACAGGTAGGGGCGACGCTAAGGTAGGGGGGCGACGCTTATAGGTAGGGAAGACGCTACAGGTAGGGGGGCGACGCTACAGGTAGGGGGAAGGACGCTTACAGGTAGGGGGGGCGACACTTACAGGTAGGGGACGCTTACAGGTAGGGGGGAAGACGCTTATAGGTAGGGGGGCGACGCTTACAGGTAGGGGGGGAAGGACGCTTACAGGTAGGGGGGAAGGACGCTTATAGGTAGGGAGGCGACGCTACAGGTAGGGGGGCGACGCTTACAGGTGGGGGGCGACGCTACAGGTAGGGGGCGACACTTACAGGTAGGGGGGAAGACGCTACAGTAAAGGACGCTACAGGTAGGGAAGGACGCCACAGGTAGGGGGGCTTTGCGTAGGGGCGACCTAAGGTAGGGGGCAACTACAGGGGGGCGACACACAGGTAGGGGGGCGACACTCACAGGTAGGGGGGGACGCTACAGGTAGGGGGGGCGACGCTTATAGGTAGGGGAGGCGACGCTACAGGTAGGGGGGAAGGACACAGGTAGGGGGGCGACGCTTACAGGTAGGGGGCGACGCTTACAGGGGGGCGACGCTTACAGGTAGGAGCAAAGCAGGTAGGGCGACGCTACAGGTAGGGGGCGACGCTACAGGTAGGGGGCGACGCTACAGGTAGGGGGGCGACGCTACAGGGGGGCGACGCTTACAGGTAGGGGACGACGCTACAGGTAGGGGGGCGGACACTTACAGTGGAGGGGGGCGACGCTAAGGTAGGGGGAAGGACGCCAGGTAGGGGGCGACGCTACAGGTAGGGGGCGACGCTAAGGTAGGGGGCGACGCTTATAGGTAGGGGCGACGCTTATAGGTAGGGGGGGACGCTACAGGGAAGGACGCTACAGGTAGGGGGCGACGCTATATAGGGGAAGGACGCTTACAGGTAGGGGGCGACGCTACAGGTAGGGGAAGGACACACAGGTAGGGGGGGCGACGCTTATAGGTAGGGGGCACACTTACAGGTAGGGGGGACGACGCTAAAGGTGAAGGACGCTTATAGGTAGGGGGGCACAAGCATAGTAGGGGCGGACGCTACAGGTAGGACGCTACAGGTAGGGGGGCGACACTTACAGGTAGGGGCGGACACTTACAGGTAGGAAGGACGCTTACAGGTAGGGGAAGGACGCTTACAGGTAGGGGCGACGCTTACAGGTAGGGGGGCGACGCTACAGGTAGGGGGGTGACGCCAGGTAGGGGGGGCGACGTCTATAGGTAGGGGGAGGACGCTTACAGGTAGGGGGGCGACACAGGTAGGGGGGCGGACGCTACAGGTAGGGGGGCGGACGCTACAGGTAGGGGGCGAAGCCACAGGCAGGGGGGCGATTACAGGTAGGGGGGGCGACGCTTACAGGTAGGGGGCGACGCTTACAGGTAGGGGGGCGACGCTGCAGGGTAGGGGCGACGCTTACAGGGGGGGCGACGCCAGGTAGGGGGCGACGCTACAGGTAAAGGACGCTTACAGGTAGGGGGGCGACGCTATCGGGTAGGGGGGCGACGCTTACAGGTAGGGGGGCGACGCTACAGGTGGGGGGCGACATATAGGGGGCGACGCTTACAGGTGGGGGCGGACGCTACAGGTAGGGGGGCGACGCTTATAGGTAGGGGGCGACGCTTACAGGTAGGGGGCGACGCTTACAGGTAGGGGACGCTTATAGGTAGGGGGCGACCTAAGTAGGGGAAGGACGCTACAGGTAGGGGGGCGACGCTGCAGTAGGGGGGCGACGCTCAGGTAGGGGGCGACGCTTACAGGTAGGGGGCGACGCTATAGTAGAGGCGCTGGGTAGGGGGGCGACGCTTACAGGTAGGGGCCGACGCTACAGGTAGGGGGCGACGCTTATAGTAGGGGGCGACAGGCAGGGGGGCGACGCTACAGGTAGGGGGCGACGCTTATAGGTAGGGGGGCGACGCTACAGGTAGGGGGGCGACGCTACAGGTAGGAGGCGATTACAGGTATGGGGGCGACGCTACAGGTAGGGGGGCGACGCTACAGGTAGGGGGGCGACGCTACAGGTAGGGGGCGACGCTTATAGGTAGGGAGGCGACGCTACAGGTAAGGAAGGACGCTACAGGTAGGGGGCGACGCTTACAGGTAGGGAGGCGACGCCAGGTATGGGGGAGGACGCTTACAGGTAGGGGGCGACGCTACAGGTAGGGGGAAGGACGCTTACAGGTAGGGGGGCGACACCACAGTAGGGGGGCGACGCTACAGGTAGGGGGCGAAGCTTATAGGTAGGGAGGCGACGCTTAGGGCATGGGGCGATAACAGGTAGGGGACGACTACAGGTAGGGGGAAGGACAGCTGAGGTAGGGGGCGACGCTTACAGGTAGGGGGGGCGACGCTAAGGTAGGGGGGGACGCTTACAGGTGACAGTGGGGCGACGCTTACAGGTAGGAGGGACGGCTTACAGGTAGGGGGCGACGCTACAGGTAGGGGGGCGGACGCTGAGGTGGGGACGCTTACAGGTAGGGGGGCGAAGCTTACAGGTAGGGGGCGACGCTTACAGGTAGGGGGAAGGACGCTTACAGGTAGGGGGAAGGACGCTTACAGGTGGGGGCGGACGCTTACAGGTGGGGGCGACGCCAGGTAGGGGGGGGCGACGCTACAGGTAGGGGGCGACGCTAAGGTAGGGGGAAGGACGCACAGGTAGGGGGGGGCGATGCTAAGGTAGGGGGCGACGCTTATAGGTAGGGGGCGACGCTTATAGCAGGGGGGCGACGCTACAGGTAGGGGGAAGACGCTTGGGGGCGACGCTACAGGAGGGGGCGACGCTATAGGTGGGGGCGACGCTATAGGTAGGGGGCGACGCTACAGGTAGGGGGCGACGCTTATAGGTAGGGGGCGACGCTTAGGTAGGGGGCGACGCTTACAGGTGGGGGACGACAGCTTATGGGTGGGGGGCGACGCTTATAGGGAAGGACGACGCTTATGGGAAGGGGGCGACGCTTACAGGTAGGGGCGACGCTTATAGGTGGGGACGACCTTATAGGTAGAGGGGCGACGCTTAGAGGGCGACAGCTTAGGGTGGAGGGCGGCAACTTACAGATGGGGACGACGCTTATAGGTAGAGGGGCGACAGCAAAGGTGGGGGCGACGCTTGTGGGGAGACGTACACAGGTGGGGGCGACAGCTACAGATGGGGAGACGACAGCTTACAGGTGGGACGACACAGGTGGGGGCGACCTTACAGGTGGGGGCGACGCTTACGGGTGGGGGCGACCAGCTTACAGGTGGGGGCGACACTTACAGGTGGGGGGCGACAGCAGGTGGGGGCGGCAACACAGATGGGGGGCGACGCTTATGGGTGGGGGCGACGCGCTTACAGGTGGGGGGCGACGCTTATGGGTGGGGACTGACAGCTTCTAGGTGGGGGACGACGCCACAGGGTGGGGCGAGCCACAGGTGGGGGCGGCAACACAGGTGGGGGGCGACAGGTGGGGGGCGACAGCTTATGGGTGGGGGCGACAGCTTATAGGTGGGGCCGACAGCACAGGTGGGGGCGACGCTTATGGGTGGGGGCGGCAGCACAGGTAGGGGCGACGCTTACAGGTGGGGCGACAACACAGGTGGGGGGCAACCTTATAGGTGGGGGCGACAAGCCTGGGGGGGCGACCAGCCTACAGGTGGGGGGCGACAGCTTATAGGTGGGGGGCGACAGCACAGGTGGGGCGGCCAGCACAGGTAGGGACGACAGCAGGTGGGGCGGCAACACAGGTATGGGGCGACGCTTATAGGTGGGGAGGCGACGCTTATATAGGTGGGGGCGGCACAGGTGGGGCGACGCACATAGGTGAGAGGGCAGCTTATAGGAGGGGCGACAGCTTATGGGAAGGGGGCGACGCAGCAGCTGGGTGGGGGCAGCTTATAGGTGGGGGCGACCTTATAGGTGGGGGCGACGCTTATAGGTAGTGGGGCGACCTTATAGGTAGGGGGCGACGCTTACGGATGGGGGCGACGCTTATGGGTAGAGGGGCGACGGCAAGATGGAGGGGCGACGCTTATATAGATCGGGAGGTGGGCGACCTTATAGGTAGGGGGCGACGCTTATAGGTGGAGGCGACACAGGGTGGGAGGCGACAGCTTGGGTAGGGCGACGCTTAAGGTGGGGGCGACGCTTATGGGTGAGGGCGACCTTATGGGTGGGGGACGACGCTTATGGGTGAGGGCGACGCTTGGAGTGGGGGCGACAGCTTATGGGTGGGGGCGACCTTATGGGTAGAGGGCGACGCATGGGTGTAGATACAGGGGAGGTGGGCGACGTATGGGTAGAGGGCGACGCTTATAGGTGGGGCGACTTACAGGTAGGGGCGACGCTTATAGGTGGGGGCTACACTTATAGGTGGGGGCTACACTTATAGGTAGAGAGGGCTACGCTTATAGGTAGAGGGGCTACATATAGGCAGATGGGGAGGGAGGGGCGACCTTACAGGGGGGCTAAGCGAGGTTCTACTTCATATCAATTTACATTATGAAAACTGTCTAGAGTCTATGGGTTACCCTGCCTGTTTCCTGCAGCTGTTGGCCAATATTAAATCCGTCAGTTGTTGCTTCTATAGTGGTTTCCTGTCACTCACTGTTGTTTGGCAGGCTCGACTAAATGGGTATTCCAAAAAGAACAAAAAAGGACAAAATACAAAAAGACCAAACAAAGGACAAAACAAAGAAAAGAAAAACAAAAAAGGACAAAATAAATAAAACGACATAAATACAAAAAAGAAAAAACACAAAAGGGCAAAATGACAAAAAGGACAGAGACAAAAATACGGGGACAAAAAATACAAAAAGAAAAAACTAAACAGAAAAAAAAATATGACAGTCTGAAATGAATAGTTGCTGTGATATTTTTTCGCCCTTCCCCTTCCCTCATCCCCTCCCTATCCCCCCTCACCCCCTCCATACCCCTAACCCCTTCCATTTACACCCTTCCCTTCATTCCCTTACCCCCTTTCCCCTTCCTTCTCCCTTCCCTCACCTCTTCCTGACCCCCTTCACCTTCCCTGAGTCACGTCTGGAACTGTAGAATAATTGACTTCGCAACAACAGCATCGTATAAACTATATACCCAACCAGTATACCAGTCGCTATTGGACACATCAATTTAACCTCCCAGCCAATCAGCATGACTCAAAATTCCGCCACAGTCATATACATATTTTTTTTATTACCACATCAAGATAAATTCAAAACTCTAGTCAGGCAATATCCAAAAACCCTATTGATACATCACCAGGTTAGCCAGGCGATCAACACATTCCTTATCTTCTCCAGGCGTTCATCATCTATATCAAGAATTAAATATACACTGAAAGACTATCTTTACTTAGTGTAATCAATGAATTTCAGAATGAACACTGTGACCCTTGTTGTCTCGGTAGGGTTGTCAAAAATCCTCGTCTGCTGTGTCATATTTTATCAACACAATTTTGTAGAGATAGTTTTTTTCGAGTGACTGTATACCTGATAGCTAGTAAGGTCTAATGAGTATATCAATCCACTAGACGAGGAGTAATGGGCTTACAATTCATCCAGGACACGTATATAACTGCCCATGACCTATATAACTGCTGCTGAGACCTTTGACCTATATAACTGCTGCCTGTGACCTTGACCTATATAACTGCTGCTCTGACCTTGACCTATATAACTGGACTGTGACTTTGACCATATAGCTGTTGCCTGTGACCTTTTGACCTATATAAGTGCTGCCTGTGATCTTTGACCTATATAACTGCAGGCTGGACCATTCCATACCATCTACTAAATTAATTCACTTTCTATTGGCCAACATTTAACTATCAAGGCTAAGTTTATGGATTACCTCACAACCGGTTTCATATATGGTTCAGACAGACAGACAGACAGACAGACAGGAGGCAGGCAGACAGACAGACACAAACGGGTGGACGATTAGACGGACAGACAGACAGGCAGACAAACGATTATATGGACTGGTGACGGACAGACAAACACGTACAGACAGCCAGACAGACAGATAGACAGACAAAACTGACAGACATAGACAGACAGACAGACAGAGTTTCATCCTCACAGCCCCAACAACACCATCATCAAACCCACATCAAAATGGCCTCCAACCCGTGTTTATTTTTTAATCTGAACGAAAAAATAATATAACGTTCACAGGAATAATGTAGGAGTATAAATAATATCAAGAACGTTTATAAAATATCATAGTAATTACACTAACTGACAATATTAAATAGATGAACGATAAAACGGAAGAAGAAGAACGTGTACTATACCTGTCGAGCTAATTATTTCAACCCCAGGTACAAGACGATTCAACGTGTAGTGATTTTCTTCTTCTTGCAATAACTCATCCCAACCTAACCTAACCTAACCTAACCTAACCCAACCTAACCACAACCAACCACCACAGCAGCAATATAGGATTACAAACGGGAAAAAATACTCGTCACTCTCTCCCATGATGGATGACCTTGCTGAGACAACCTGACCCAGTCCTCACCAAATGACCTCCCACACTTAGTAAAGGTCTTGCACAAAAAATTCTTTACCCCATAAGGAGATTTTTTTAATTTACTTTTATTTTATTTATTATTTTTTTATTTGGATTATAGGGAGATAGAGAGATAGTGATATAAAAAGATATTGTTATAAAGAGATAATAATTATATAGATATTAACATAGAGAGGCTGATATAAATAAATTGTTTTAAGGAAATACAGAGATATACTGATTGATAGATAGATAGATAGATAGATAGGAGATAGATAGATAGATAGATAGATAGATAGAGATATAGAGGAGAGATAGAGGACAGACAGACAGACAGACAGACAGACAGACAGAGAGAGAGAGAGAGAGAGAGAGAGAGAGAGAGAGAGAGAGAGAGAGAGAGAGACTCATGTTGATAGACATTTATATAGACAAATAATGAAATACAGACTTATATATAGACATTTATATTGAGAGAGTTTTTGCCATCTTGGTCACAATGGGTGGTGGTGTGTTGCCATTTGAGCCAATCAACCCCTTTCAATTATGATTCGCCATTTCAAGGACCTCGGCTATAATTGCAGAGACGTGTCATTAAAACGGCTTAATAACCACGCGTGTGTGTGTGTGTGTGTGTTTCAACGTCCATGTATGTATATGATTCCAAAGGTTATGTCTGTATGTAAGTGTGAAGCTTATGTCTACATTATATAAGATGATCATATTCACAGGTTAGGTTAGGTTAGGTTAGCCTGTAAGGAAGGGTATTTTCTGCATATCTCAGGGACAGGTGAGAGGATGAGATAACATCGCTGTATTAAACCCGTCTGGGATTACAGGAGTACATGGTCACTCAGAATCAAGAGCACATATACCAGAACAAGAGTACATAGTCACCAGAATCAAGAGTACATAGTCACTCAGAATCAAGAGTACATGGATCTGGAAACCTAAGAGAGAGATTGGAACATTTACTTAGCGAGCTTTTGTGATTGACCTTGATGAACCTCTGATGTAAGGGCTCATTCCACCTTCCATTTCACTTATTTCATTTCGCATCTCTCTCTCTGTCTCTCTCTCTCTCATCGATACCGAAACCAGAGTTAATAAGGTCAAATCGAATAATATTTTTCAGACGGTCGTTGCGATCTGACTGGTTGTGGTGGTCGTTCTAGTGGTCGTTCTAGGAGGCTTTCTCTAACAGTGGTCGTCTCTGTGGAAGGTCATTTCTGGTAAGTGTTCGACTCTAACCTAACCCAACCTAACCTAACCTAAACAACCAACGTGTTGTTAAACACGATGAAAGAATCAACACCAATTCCTAGTGTAGGTAAGAGAGGTAAATAGGTTTATTGGGGGAAAGTAGGTCTCATAGGGAAAGTAGGTCTCATAGAAAGTAGGTTTTATAGGAAAGTAGGTCCTCATAGGGGAAGTAGGTCTCATAGGGAAAGCAGGTCTCATGGGGGTGCAGGTCTCATAGGGAAAGTAGGTTCATAGGGGAAAGCAGGCCTACAGGGGAAAGCAGGGGTCTCATAGGGGGAAAGTAGGCCCTCATAGGGGGAAGTAGGTTCTCATAGGGAAAGCAGGTTCATAGGGTAGGTTCTCATAGGCTACAGTTATAAGTGCAGGTCTGGAAGGTGCCCAGGTCTAAGGTGAAGGTCTCATAGGGAAAGTAGGTCTCATAAAGGTCTGTGGAGGTGCAGCTCAGGAGAAGGTCCAGGGTGCAGGCTCATAGGGTGCAGTGTCTCATAGGGTGCAGGTTTATAGGAGCAGCCCGTGACAGTGAAGGTTTTATAAGGAAAGTAGGTCTGGAAGGTGCAGGTCTCCTGGTGAGTAGGTCTCTATAGGGTGCAGGTCTCTGGGTGCGCAGGCCTCACAGGGTGCAGGTTTATGGAAAGCAGGTCTCATAGAGAAAGCAGGTTTTATAAGAAAGTAGGTCTCATAGGGGAAAGTAGGTCTCATATGGTAGGTCTCATAGGGGAAAGTAGGTCTCATAGGAAATAGGTCTCATAGGGAAAGTAGGTCTCATAGGGGGAAAGTAGGTCTCATAGGAGAAAGTAGGTCTCAGAGTGTCGGTGCTTTTATAAGAAAGTAGGTCTCATAGGGAAAGTAGTCTCATAGGGAGTACATAAGGAAACAGCGTGCTGACACTACACTCTATTACACTTAGCCTGAAAAATCTCACGCACCCACCCACAGCTTGGTCACTGACTGAAGGTGCCTCGTATGAAAAAACAAAACAGGACAGTAAAAAAAATCCAGTATATTCACTCGTCTGCTACAATACAAACTAAGCCTCAATGTTAAAAGGCTGCTGTGGCTGAGTGGTCATTCGCCCGTACATAGGAGTCGATGGTTCGTGCCTGGGGGGACTCTCAATTCACCCTGGCTATGAACTGGCACCATGATTTTACAGCTGGAACAAGTGGAGATAGTAGAAGTGCATTCGCAACAGATCTAACTCAATTCCCCTTGACCCAGGACACCCATGAAGTCCAACTACTAAACCACCTCCGTCGACCCTACTTAAGAAGGCTCTCGGACACAACTCAGAACATAAAACAAAGGCGCTGGGAGAAGGTGGGAAAGTGGAAAACATAACTGATATTAATGAGACAAGGAAAACGCCTGGTCGACAGAGAGAAAACCTTCCCTTATCCCAAGTTAGGGACGAAGCAATGCAAAGATTCACGAGAAATTCTTATGCAAATGCCCTCTTGGAAGTAAATAAGAGGAGAAACTTGACCTGAGGTATGACTGTGTGGGTGTCAGGAGTGTAAAAACGCCAGGAGTGGCAACGTCAGGAGGCAGGCACACGGAGGAAAGACATGAGTCAAAAAGCCGATGACTTAACAAAACTGAGTTGAGAAGTAAAACTGAACTCACTTTGTATGTATGTATGTATGTATGTATGTATGTGTGTGTGTGTGTGTGTGTCTGTGTCTGTCTGTATGTATGTATGGAGGTTGCCAGCGGGTGATTTACTGACAGATAAACCAACCTGGATTTAGCTGAGGTGAAAATGTTTGTTTACTTGATGAAAAAACCAGTAATTGGTGTTACTGACGAAGTGAAGTGAATGTTACTTCAGGAGGCGATGAAACACCTTCAGAACTTCAGGTTATTCATCTTGTAAAGGAATAACAGAGAATGAAGGAATTGACTATGAATAATAATCGTAAATTTAAATACAAAATACTGAAAAAAATAAAACGCAAGGCAACTTTATCTTCTTAGTTACATTAGAGGATGAAATTATACAGCCTAAAGTCCAAGCAACGTTTATATGTAAGTTATTCAATATTTTAAAGCTTGAAAATGAAGACAATATTAATTCGTTCATTATTTTATCTATATATTAACAATGATTGAATATCAAGAGAGGTATTGTAATAAGACTCTCTCAACAACAAACACTACTGACGTGAACGGAAGAGGTAATACAAGAGAGGTGATGAGAGAAATGTTCTCACGAGAAAGAATGTTAGATACAGTAAACCCTAACCCAACTTCCAAACCTAAAACCTAAACATTGAAGTGAAATATACATGAAAATACGTGATCACAAACATTAAAACAACGAAACATTACGTAATATTAACAAGAAATATATCGACAGTATGCGATATATTTCGCTGTTTGAGGTAAATTAGGTTAAGACTCTCTACCAGTAATCTATATTGACCCAGAACTATAACGTAAACAATATCTGATCGCTGGACAATTATATTACACGAGAATACTGCAGCTGATACGATGAACAATATGACCCTTTATCACGTTTGGTTCAGCTATGCAAAGGAACAGTGGTAATGTCAGGTTTATGCTTTGGTCTTGTAGGTAGGCAATGTTCACCACCACCACCAGCAAGAGATAAACGACCTTATTTTAACGTTGTGATCACCATGATATTAATCTACACTTACCAATGATGGGAAATTAAAAATAGATAACTTCCAGAGGTGTTAGTTGTTGCAGGTGATCGCCTTGTTCTTTTTTTCTTTTATTTCTGGCTTTGCAATATTCTGTAATTACCAAGCTGCGCATTAAAGGTTTCAGTCAAGGTTTTCTTGCTGACTCATCATGACCAGCAAAAACAGCAGAATGTATATATAAAGCTCAATTATAATACGATTACAGGCAAATTAGTCTGCATGACAATTTTATTTTAGTTGTATATTTGCCATTTTCTTTCAGATAAAAACGAAAACTAAAGATAAATTAATAATCACGTTAGTTATAATATCAATCACAATAATATGTGGTGTTTGCAATGACCTGATAACGCCACCTCAGCAGCATAGGGTCAATGATCGTTCAATTTAACTTCAATTATGATTTTTTTCCATGAAGAATTGTCACATATTCCAACATTCATAAAAATTGAATGTCAGGTAGAGACATGAACAACCCACACACACACACACACGAACAACGCCGACACATTCCCCATCCTGCACATAGCTTGGCCACTTCTCGCTTAAACACACAATATAGACACATACAATGCACACCACACCACCCACAAATGTTTACCACACCCCACTAACCACTACAATTTCACTACCAACACAACACTTCAAACCCACTCCTCCCAATAAACTATACCAAAGGAGCGTCCTGACAGGTAGGTACTCCACCTCCTCAAGCTTGGGGAGAATACCTGTACATCGCAACTAAAAACAAAGCAAAGTACGACCTGAGAGACATTCCTGGAGACCTAGTAACTGTTGTCCCGGTAGGGAAATCACCAGACCCTGAACGTGACCAGAGGTAATGCAACAACGCCTCAGAGGCCGTGTAGCCTAGTAGTAGTAGAGAAAACTACAACAACAACCCACAAACTCAGCCGAGAATCTCTATTATTGTCTCCTCTGGCGGGGTAGTGTAGGTGAGAAAGGGGTAAAGGAAGAGGGAGAGAGAGGGGAGAGAGAGGATGAGTAGAAGGAGGAGGAGCCGGTGGGGTAAGAGGAGAGAAGAGAGGGAGAGAGAGGGGAAGGAAGCATAAAAGGCACCCACCCCATCATCAGTGTGTGTGTGTGTGGTCTAGCTAAACCCGTATGATAAATGATGAAAGAAACATGACGTCAAAAATAAATGACACAAAAAAAAGATATAAACAGAAGAGACATAAAACAAACATAATAAAATGAAATCTCGAGATAAAAAAAAATTGCAACAAAACACAAACACAAAAAAATAGATAAAAAAAACAGAGAGGAATGAAGCGATTATTTTCAATAAGAATAAGGATTAAGAAGTTATGATTAGGTTAGGCTATGATTAGAAGAAGTGATTAGCAGTTATGATTAGTTAGAATTAGGTAACGATAAGGGCACATATAACATAAGTTCAGCAAGACTTCAGTAGATCAATAGGAATAGCGAATCTTTAAACCCATAAAAACACAAAAGAGACGTAATAAAATACACCTGAGTGGGTACACCTGTAAGGTTTAACAGCCTTACCCGCCAATTTCCAGGTATGTAAAGGTCAACAGAGGAGCGTATAACAACCAGTTGATATTTCTCGGTCAGTCTGGTATCTTGTCTGACCTCTAGTGTGGTGGAGATGGTGTTGTTTTTGAGAGAGAGAGAGAGAGAGAGAGAGAGAGAGGAGAGAATTAACTAATGTTTAATAAGCTTAGGAGTCATTTCCCAGAGTGAAATGAGGTGAGTGAGTGAGTGAGTGAGTGAGTGAGCGAGGGATCAAGAATGAATAAAATGCATGAATGAATAATTTTTGTGTTTAATATCAGCAACATTTGGTATGCCGACTAAACACAGAACTCTAATTGCCAGAGGATAGACAATTACCAACACTATGGCTTCAAACCACCACTATAGCAATATGTAACTGAAAACGGAAGTACAACAT
>NW_024748842.1:0-20282 GCF_018991925.1 Homarus americanus
TACAGTAAAAACGCAGGAAAGATAAAAAAAAAGAATAATGAAATGCAGTTTAGTCCTTTGGTTTTATTTATTTATTTATTTATTTATTTATTTAAAGACTCGGAAGCGTTATTTGTTTTTGTTTTTCGATACAAACAAAAAACAAATACAATATGATATTTTTTTATGTAATCGCCCTCCCTCCCCACAACCCGCCCCCTCCCCCACAATTACCCCCTCCCACACAATTGCCCCCTCCCCCACAATTACCCCATTCCCCACAATTGCCCCCTCCCCCACAATTGCCCCCTCCCCCACAATTGCCCCCCTCCCTTAAAAAAATCCTGTGTTTATGAGATAGCATTGTGCGTTACGTCACTGTTATTTATACCACTCAGCGATGGAGGGGGTGGGGTTATGACCTGTCTGTCTGTCCTAAATTTCTCTTTCTGGTTTATTCATCGCAAAACAATAAAGGAAATGCAGTGAAACCTCCATATAACGGACTATATGGAGGAAGAGAGTCCGTTATATTTAGGTTTCACTGGGATATACGTAGACAATGTGGACCCTCGGTGGCCGTACTGTAAGGTGCCGCTGTAGGGTGTAAGCTATAGTAGGTTCACATTAATTTGCTGGATTTATGTAATTTTGTAATTGTTAAACCCAGTTAATTGGTGTTTATATATGATATTTAAATAATAAAACACCTAAACCCTTAAGACTAGGAAACACTAAACCTAAAATGGTAATTAGTAATGACAGGTATTTATTTCCTTAACATTATCATTATTAGTTGAAAATAGTAAATTACAAAAAAAAAATTGTAAACATTTCTTTTTCTCGCCTTTGTTGACAAGTCACAAACTTCCGGGATTATACCGATGCTAATTTACATTTTTATTAACATTGTTTCTCGAGTCTTGTGTGTGTGTGTCGCCTCCAGGAGATTATTGCATATTTTTAAGATGACTTCTCGCTGCCTGATCCTCTGTCGTGGCGCCCAGAGCAGGAGGCAGGAGCTGATGGAAGGACATTTAGGAATTTCAGAAAACTGTTTATATATCACCAAGTGTGTAAGAAGTGTAACACGACTCTGGGCCGGAGATATAGAGCTGGGTATTACATCTCTTAAGCTTCGTCTTACATAGGATATAATGGGGGTGCTCAATAAACTAGCTCCTTTGCGTTGCTTGAAGAAAACGCCCAAACTCTCCTGTGTAGTGAACTATACACCACTAACTCACATGTAGAGTGTGTGTTACGTAGAGTGTGAAGACTAACAGTAGTGAAGAAATACAGTTCTGATAATATTATTAGGATTTATGTGAGCGTCAGGTAGAAAATCATAAAGAGAAATGCAGTATTTTGTTTGGGTTGGTCTCTCTCTCTCTCTCAACAACAACAACAACACACTTGTCCTTGATTTTCAGTATTACACACACACACACACACACACACACACACACACACACACACTGCAAAGAAGTCCCACTACCCAACCAAATTACAACACCTGAAGCAGACCAACATCAGTCAATGGTATGGTAAGCTTAAAGAACTCTGTGAACTAAACAATAAGACACACCCCCTCCCCTTCCTTAGCCATCTCACTAATGTTGACGCAGCTGAGCAAACAAATAACCATTTCGCTACTATATGCCAGACGCTCCCCCGGCTTGACACAACCACTCTCCCTGCTTACCTACCAGCCCCCCTTCCCACTGACTTAGGAGAAGAATTTGAAGTAGCAAAACGCCTGGACAAACTAAAATTAAAATGCTCTACCACCTCCACTGACTTGCCAATGAAACTCTTCAAGGGGTTCTCCCCGGAGCTTGCTAAACCCCTATGCTCCATCATCAATGCTTCTCTCAGTCAAGCCAGATGCCCAGCTGACTGGAAGACCCCTTATGTATCACCAGTGCCCAAGTCAACCAGCCCACAATCCTTAAATCAGCTACGACCTATTGCAATCACCCCAATACCCAGCCTAATCTGTGAAAGTTTTGTGTTCGACTACGGCGCGATATTGCAGGAGTCAGACCTCAGCAATTTAAGTAACATGAAATCTCTCCACCACTCACTGTCTTGTCAGCTTTCGATTACATATACCGCCATCTGAGAACGAAAAACGTCTGTAGCTGTCGCCTTCATTGATTTTCACTAAAGCGTTCGACCTAGTCGACCACAATATAATCATCAACAGTGCTGAGTTGACCCGGCTTCGGAGAGAAGTCTTATGTACCATGGCTACAGACTTCCTCAGTGACCGACGCCAAGCTGTACGCCTGAGGGGGCTGTTTCACTTCTGAAGTCACTACCTGTGGCGTCCCCCAAGGCAATTGAAGATGGGGACCACTCTCTGCTTCCTTATGCTCATCAATGATGCCCTAAGAGAAACCCCTGCTCGCTGGAAATATGTCGACGACTCCACCATTGGGATCAGCGTCAACAATTCTGCTCCCGACTATACCGCCCTTCAGGATTTATTGAACAGTCTCCAAAACTGGGCTACCAACAACCATGTCACCAACAACCATGTCACCATCAACCATACCAAGACTATGGTTATGCACATCAACCTCTCCTCCGACATTGTCCCACCTCCTTCCATTACTTTAGGTCCGAACACACTCCAGGTTGTAGATTCCACGAAGCTCCTCGGCGTCACCATAGACAACAAACTAAACTGGAAACCACACGTCAGTGAAGTTGTCAAATCCTCCATTTTCTGTCTCCACCTCCTCCGCCGACTCAAGTCCCTCGGAGTTCCTGCACCCGAGCTCCTCAGTGTTTACACAACATTCATACTTCCCAAGCTCACCTATGCCTCCCCTACCTGGTCTTCCTCCCTAAATGCCACACAACGTAAACACCTAGAAAAAGTGCAAAAGAGGGCATGCAAGATTATTCTCTCCCCTTCCTACTCCACATATCAAGAAACGCTCAACACACTGACCCTTTCGACTCTCACTGACCATCACCACGACCTCATCTGCAAATTTGGTAGAAGCTTCTACACCATCCCGACACCGGCTCCTACTACCACCTGAGATCCCTAGTCCGAGAATTGCTGTTCGACACCACAACCGCATCCAGCCCATACGTGCACGAACTGATCGCTATAAGAACAGCCCAGTCCCAACCATTGTAAAAATTATCAATAACTTGTAATAAAACCAGTGTATTCACTCCCAGTAAATACTACTTCTTGCACTGTCACTATGTTGAAATGCACTGTAGTTTGAGCTTTTCCCCATCTAGTTATTATATATCTTATTTGTATCACTTATGTTACTTGTATATTATTTGTAATTCGTAACTCATTCCCCAAATATGTAACTGTATATTTTCAGCCTTCTGGCTGCCAAGCTCTTTCAATAAACCGTTAATTATTATTATTATTATTATTATTATTATTATTGTTATTATTATTATTATTATTATTATATACAATATATATACACACACAGTCACTAACACACAGACACACACGCACACACACTACATTACATTCACTCTCGTTTTTTTTATCGTTCACGGCGGAAAATTAAGACAAGACAAGAGTGATATATGACCTTGGGGGACTCCGGTAAGGTGGGGGTATATAAGAGGAGAACAGCCGAGAGTTCGTCACATTTCCTCTCGCTCGACACACAGCGCGACGGTGGGTGTTAACGTCTTGTTCCTAGTGCCTGGGTTGGTGGTGGTCGTGGTGTTGGTGGCTTGTGTGTGTTTCTTTATTAGTGCAGTGTGTGTGTGTGTGTGTGTGTGTGTGTCCCAGATTATTATGAATACGGGTGATCACTGTAGGCAAGATGGGTGAAGTCAAAATAGATTAATATGGTTGGAATAGTTGAGTAATGATGAAGTAATGAGACTGACTGTTTATGGCAATTGGTGAGAGTGAGTGTTATATTTTTGAGTGGCGGGTGTGAGGTGGTGGGGTGGGAGGGGTGTGGGGGGGGGTGAGTGGGGTGTGTGTGGGGGTGGGGTGAGGGGTGTGTGTGGGGTGTGGGGGTGGGGTGAGGGGTGTGTGGGGGGTGGGGGTGAGGGAGGTGGGGTGGGGGTGGGAGTGTGGGGGGGTGGGGTGAGGTGGGTGTGTGGGGTGGGAGGTGGGTGAGGGGTGGGGGTGGGTGAGGTGTGTGGGGGGTGGGGTGAGGGGTGTGTGGGGGGTGGGGTGAGTGTGGGTATGTGGGGTGAGGGGTGGGGGGTGGGGGTGAGTGTGGGGAGTGTGGGGGTGGGGTGAGTGTGGGTGTGTGGGGTGAGTGTGGGTGAGTGTGTGTGTTGGGGGTGAGGAGTGCACAGTAGCATATAGTGGATGCCGGATGTGGTGATGAGTGACAGGAGAGGTCAAGATGTTGTTGAGTGACAAGCAGGGTGATGAGTTACAAAGGTGGGTGTAAATGTGGGTTAGTGGTAAAATGGCAGTGAGTTACGGAAGCGGTGGAGGAAGAGCCAATGAGTGACAGAACTGATGGTGAGTAGTGAAAGTGACGGTGTGAGTGAAAGTGAGTGGCTGGGGGTAGAGGGATGAGTAACCAGAGTGGTAGTGCCAGATGCAACAGGTCATCGCTGTATCATGGAAGTTGAACAAGTATTTATACAGTGGAAAAAAGAAAAGTTGTTTAAACCACTAAGTGAATAGTAAGGTACAGCTTGTGACTCAGGGCTGAATACAGAAAAACTGGTCGGTCAAAAAAATCAGTGTAACTAGTTTAGATGAAGATTACAGTGCGGTTTGTAGTTATATTGAAAAGTACAGTATAGCGTAAGTAAATGAATAGTATTGTACATCTTGTAACAGAAACTGAAGAGTAGATTGCGACTTATCAACAAACGAAAGTAAAGTTCTTTTATTAAATGAGAATCACAGTAAAGTTTGGAATTAGACGTAGAATATTGGCTGTTCGTATATCTAGTATAGTTGTGTAAGAACTCGTTTGATTTTAATGTTGAAGTTCTAATAAATACGGCGACCTGGCATAATGGGAAAGGAAAAGCAAGTCAGGCAGCCAGGAACCCGTTTCTTGTGTGTAAAATCTACGAGTTACAGATACAATTGTCAGATAAGAAAAAACGATTTCTCAACTCCAGGGATCAATGGACTTTGGCAAACACAAAGAAAGCTTCCTCCACATAATAGTTGTGTCGATGTTGTCATTTTTTTTTTTTCATATAAATGACTTCCCAGTGACACCTTCCTACAATCGAGAGAGAGAGAGAGAGAGAGAGAGAGAGAGAAAGAGAGAAAGAGAGAGAGAGAGAGAGAGAGAGAGAGAGAGAGAGAGAGAGAGAGAGAGAGAGAGAGAGAGAGAGAGAGAGATTGGAAATGAGGGGCTAACAAACAGATAGATAGACAGACAGAAAAATTAAAATACAGACACGCTTCTGAATATTCCAAGACCAATACATGCTCGTTAAAACAAATTTCTTGCAACCTAAGTTATAGTGATTGTTACAAATGCCCCGTCAGGAGTGTGGGGTCATACCATAAACATTGAATCTCCCTATTTACATTTTCTACTTTCAAATCGACGAGTGACGACACCAGACAACGCCACTCATAATAACCACAGCACCGAGACTTGTGTGAGAGAATGACACT
This sequence comes from Homarus americanus, assembly GCF_018991925.1. NCBI lineage: Eukaryota > Metazoa > Arthropoda > Malacostraca > Decapoda > Nephropidae > Homarus > Homarus americanus. The sequence goes on from NW_024748842.1 coordinate 5,591, forward strand.
GGATTATCGGTTCGTATAAGAGAACAAATAATATCAATGGTGACCTGCAGGTTAAGACTAGTTGGATGTTTTGGTTTAGATGTGCAACTGACCACGGTCGAGAGAGAGAGAGAGAGAGAGAGAGAGAGAGAGAGAGAGAGAGAGAGACCTAGCAGAAAAATTAAAACAGTGAGAGAGAGAGAATAAAAGAGAGAGAGACAGACAAGGAAATGAATAGAAAGAAAAAGAGAGAAAGGTGAGAGAAGCGAGGAAGAATAAAACAGAAAAAAGAGAATGAGAGAGAAACACTTAGAAAATAGAGAAAGAGTGTAAGAAAAATGCAAGGAAGGATAGAGAGACAAAAAGAGATAGATAAACCAAAGTAAAAGACATATGACCTGCCACACAGGTAGATAACAAACATTACTTCTAATGCTTACTCCTTCCTGACACACTTACAGTAATTAAACAGTGATTTTCATGTTGCTGTCAGCTCCGAGTAACGCCCTCCCACTGCTTATATATTGCTATCGTTTTAGAAAGAGGAAATTGTTTATATATTTAAAAGGCTCTCTCGGTTTAGTCCAAATAAATGATGTGTTTCGTCTTGTTACGTCTGTGACGAAAAATGTATTTTGGTTTTGTCTCGGTATTGTGTACTTGCTCCAAAAGGTATCTGTATGGAGGGGATCTGATGAATTTCAAAATGAACACTGCGACTCCTGTTGTCTCGGTAGGGTTGTGATAGAGTACTTTTTGGAGTTAGTACATAAATGTTAAAAATTCTGTGTTTTGCTTTTGTGTATAAATGAGACAAAAATTAGTACATAAGTGTGTTTAATAACGTGTTGAAATAAATACTGTATAATTAATAATTCGTTTTATTATGTGTGTTGTTTCAGATGAAGGCGGTTTTCCTTTTGGCAGTGATATCTGCCGCCGTGGCTAGTAGATCGTATGGAGGCTATGGCAGGAGATATGGTGGTCATGGATATGGCTTTGGTGGTGGTGGTGGTGGTGGTGGTGGCGGTGGCGGCCACGGCCACGGTAGTGTAATCGTTCATGGTGGCGGCGGCGGCGGCGGAGGCGGCGCAGTGGTCGTTCAAGGAGGAGGCGGCGGCGGTGGTGGCGGCGGCGGTGGTGGCGGCGGCGGTGGTGGCGGCGTCGGTGGTGGCCACTGCGGTGGCGGCTACGGTGGCTTGGTAAAGTTGCTTTATTGTCTCAGTAAAATTTTTCATCTAAAGCTTAGGGTAAATGAAGAGAGTGTCGGTGCTATATGAACCTGTCATGGTCGTAACTGTTTAAGTCACTTAGTTTGCCTAGTTATCTCCAATGAGGGACAGAAATAACTTAAAACATTTTGATAATCAAGAGACTTTGACAGTATGCTGGTAGTAAGTATTAAACTATGTGGCAATAACAGAATTTATCTTAATACACAAGAAGACAGATACAGATACAAGTACAGATACTGATGTGACTACATGTAAAATTACAAGTACAGGTGCAGTTTCAAGTATAGGTACAGATAGAAGAACAGGTACAGATACAAGTTAATGTGTAGGTAGGTTCAAATACTGGTATAGTTGTATAGGTGTCTTGAGATAAAAGTCAGCTCACCAAGACTCTACCACTGCATCTAATGTGTTAAAAGATTTTCGTTGGAACAAATTCCTTGATGCTGGCGACATGACCGGACAGCTGCAGTGATACGTACAGTCATCCACAAAAGTCCTGTCGTCTCTCCTGCTGTTCCACGAAACCCGAGATTCGGACTCGTGAACCAGAAGCAGCTGACGCTGATGCATAATTCTGTCCATAAATGCTTAGGATTCACCAGTCTGAATCTCGGGGTTCATGATCCAGGAGTAGAGGCGACGGGACTCTTGTGGGTGACAACTTCCCATACACTAATATATGAATAGTTTTCAATATTGAGAATACAAATATTTATTGAGTCTTGCAGCAGAAATACAATCACGATTTACCCATCAGGAACCAGTTCAACAGTGTTAGCTGGGTTGATACACCTCGAATAGTTAAGTGTTTGGTGACCTTTTCATTTACTGTACATAAGCAGAGCTTCTACCTGGCTTTAAGAACACCTGACACCAGCCTAGGGCTTCTTGTTGCCTCATTGTCTTTAGTTAATCTTGACATATCTAGTTATCAATGTCATAATATAAGCATAACGTACAATTGGACTTTAGATGCCACAAAACAAAACAAAAATCAACTTTTAACAATACAAACAAGACTTGGGAATTTTTTTTCAGTTGCTTAAACATAACGCAAACCTGATGAAGCCTCATCTCACAACATACAGTCTACTTGATCTTAGTATACCACAATATAACACTAACACAGCATGTGGTGCCCAATCCAGGTGGATTCCACATGGGGCAACAGCGACTACCACTACTCGTGGTGTCACGACGGAGGCAAGAAGTATGACTGGTATTCCGCTAACCAGTACTGCTCTAGCCTGGGCCCCGGCTGGCAAGGTGTCAGCATCGAGACTCATGACGAGAACTACTACATCTCCCAGATCATCTCCCAACGTGAGTCAATAGCCAGTCATGTCTGTTGTGTGTTGATCTTACACCTGTTGCCTAACACTGTTTACTTCAGTGAGAAGAGTTTATTCAATAACAGACTTAAATCTTGGAAATTTACGGTTTGTCAAATACCTGTTATTCTGAGTATTAATCTTATTTACTTCAACTACGACGCACAAAAGGGAAGTCATACAGTAGGTACTTTTCTCTATCAATGAATAAGCATCAAGGATCTGTCTTAATGATACTACAGTACTCTCACCAGCTGTGCCAAGTAATTCACAGATCAATGACGGCGGTATATTTTTTGTATAACTGAGTTTATGCTGAATTATTATGTCGTTGGTTGTGGTATCTGCACAAAGTTAAGTAACAAAATTAACTGGAGTTTTCCCCCACAGACAAGATGAAGTCGTGGTAGATCACCCCTTGGCGATTCCCCTTACATTACTAATCTACTTTCTCAGATTCATTTACTATGGGAACATCACGACGTCATCTACCTCAATCCTCCACACTTGGGTCAGATTAGAGATTATGTAAATGAACTGTAAATCATTAGAATAAAAAATCCCATTGAGTGGGCCGATTGTTCTCTTTGTCACATTTATTACACTACTGCATCTCTCCCACAGACTATCTAGAGTACATCTGGACGGGAGGTTTCCGCAACGGTTACCACTTCAACTGGCCATCAAGAAATCCTTTCAGCGGCCTCAACTGGTCCCAAACTGGCGGGTGAGTTCTACAGCCTTCTAGTCTCTTCGTGTTGCCTCATTCTCTCATCTGGTCTCCTTTTATCTTCCTCCTCCCTTTCCTTCTTTCTCCTTCATCTGTACAAAGAAATGGAGAGTTATAGCGGTCCTCTCTCAAACGGTTTGTGAAGCCGGCTTTATGGGGGTGACGCTGTGGGTTGTGATGAGGTACGAGTGAGTGAGTATTATCGCTGGTTGGCTGCGTGTCTCTTCTCGTCTTAGTCATAGTGTCGATATCACATTCATATTCACGTGCTGTTACGATTGAATAAAATCTTTGAGAGCAAGAAAACTTAAAATGATGGAATGACTCAGATCTGTATGGATGGAAAATATGAAAGCCAATCAAATCAATATTGTTGTCATCGATACGCAGGTTTACCGAGGTTTACAGTGTGGTTTACATCTGTGTATTTTTTGTCCATACTGACTGGGGTTTTTTCTCTCTCCCCCTTTAGAAACGGTTATCCTCAGCCCGACAACCGTGAGGACGGGAAGGAGTTCTGTCTGGCTGTGCTCAACAACTTCTACCAAGACGGCATCAAATGGCACGATGTCGCCTGCCACCATGAGAAGCCTATCATCTGTGAGCGATCCCGCCGAGGTGGCCGCTACCACTGAGCTCTGCCAATCTCTCTCTGGTTGTTCACGTGACCAAGGATGCGCTTTTAATCTGAAGTAATTGAAGTTGTACTATGCCACTTTAATGTTATTTCTATACATGTAACTTATATATAATAGACAATATATAAAATGCATAAAAGATTTACCATGTTTATTCCTTGTACCATACAACTCAAGACACCACGACTGAGGAGTACCATACTTACGGTTCACAAAGATTCTCATATACATATCTTTCTGTTACTTCACCTGATGATTTGGGTAGATGATATAAAGTGACACACTGTTCTTCATTAATCCTTGGGACTAAATCATATTAATGGCAACTGTATATTTTGCCTGTCCTTTTTTGTATGTAAAATGAAACAAATATTTACTGATCCATCAGTCAGCTGAGGATGCGTCAGCACTGGGTCCACTAAACACGGCTCAGGACTTAAAAAACACCAATCACAGAAGTTACGGCATCACAGTGGTAACAAGTCTTCAGTTTTATGACGGTCGAGAAGATAAACATAATTATTATACACAGACATGGTAAATAGGAGTAAAGACGCGAGATAATTATAAAAATACTCTTTAATTGTCTGAAGGTGTTTAAGAGACCTTGCAAGATTCAGAAGGTTAGGATTCCAAGAAGAGCATCATGATTTGGATTGATTAATTATTTTTTTATCAAAATTCGTAAGAGAAAAGATGATTTAGCATTCAGGCTAAAGTAATCATAAAATAGTATATCATGTGCTGAATATAAATACAAAATAACGAGAACATAAGTAGCTTACTTCGAACAAAGTTTCGTTTTTTTAACTAAGTTTATTACAATCAATAAATTATGTGCGAGGAGACATTATATATAAATAAACTGTACTGTATCTGTCCGGGTACGGATATACTAGTGTAAAGGTGGTTCATTTGTGAGTGTGTATTACTACTGCTTATTAGTACTAAGAATACTTCTAATAGTGATAAGTAGGAGAATAATTAACTATTTCTTGAGATAACATAGCAGCCAAATGCTGAAAATACAAAATAAATATAGATGACTTTGGGGAGTGGGTTGTTTAACGAAAAACTTAATTACAAAATCGAAGGAAACACGGGGTTTACCAAACAGGGAGGTATTATCGTCTGGGAAGATATTGGAAGCATAATGTATTGTCTAAAGGTAGACCCTGATGCCATATGGCATAAAAAAAATTGACCAAGTCGCAGGTTGCTAATCTGACTTTCTGCCTCATTTACACACAATTGCAGGGTCTCAATTGTTTCTCTTACTTGGACAATACAACATAATACTGTATATCGTTTCTCACTCTTGATTTATTTTCCGTTTTTGTATTTATTCATTGTTAATATTATTATGTATTTGTTTTAAATTTTTATACATTTTTATTAATTATTATTATTATTATTATTATCATTATTATTATTATTATTATTATTATTATTATAATGATGATAATAAAAAATAATAAAAATAATAATTTATTGTTTTTGTAAACCTTTCCGGCATAACATGTTGTAGTCGTAAGCAAACTGGGGGATTGAATTATAAGAGAGTTGTGCTGACTCTTATCATTCATTCCCTCAGTCTAAGACGCTGATCTTCTATGGTGTTCCCCGTCCACAAGATCAACCTCTCGCATTTCGAATAACACTCAAAGTAAATCGTCATAATTGAGATCCTTTCACAATAACGCTTCAAAGAATCACTGAGGAATGTTGTCGACGGATCACGTACCCTCATTAAAATTCTCGCTTGATAATGAGAAGGGTGTGGGAGGTAGGTGTTCCCCGCGACGAAAACACCCAGGACACTTCCGCCTTCAGTTTTAAGTAACAGTGTTTTGCATATATGACGAGTTTTGTATATCATTCTCTTTTAGTTTCTCTTTCAATTTACGGACAGACAGAGAGACAGACAGGAACAGACAGATAGATATCATACATAGAAAATTAAAAAAATATATTGAAAGAAAATGGGATGAAAAACAGAGCTCAAATTGTAGAAACAGAGAGAGAGAGAGAGAGAGAGAGAGAGAGAGAGAATGATTATATGACATTGAAGACACACATACGTACATACATGAGAGCTGACTCACACTGTTGCCCCCAATAATTCATTCTTCTGAGGCGTTTACCAGGCAGTTTTACATCCATTCACTGATTTACCCTCCACCATACAGCCAACCCCGTCATTTAAATCCACCACCTTACCCACCCACCTGTATGATTATATTACCTGCCCTAATTAAAGGTGTTACAGGAATTATGTCTATCTATCTTATTTATGTTTGTCTTTTTGTTTCATTGTTCGTTATTTATGTATCTATATTTATCTATATTTCCAGGCATATAGATCAAAGGTCAAGGACAAAGTTGGGCCTTTAAAGTCAGGGAGGGGAGAAGTGATAAATGGCAGTGAAGAGATAAGCAAAGCATTGAACAGCTACTTCTTATCAGTTTTCACAGAAGAAATTCGCGAGGAAATTCCAGAGGCGGAACTGATATTTAGGGGAAAGGAAGAAGAGAAATTAAAGAATATCACTATCAGAAAAGAGGATGTTCTTAAGAGGATAAATAAACTAAAGAAGACAAAATCCCCAGGGCCGGATGAAATTTTCCCTCGAGTCTTTGAAAGAGTGTAGGGAACAGGTTAGCGGACCCCTCGTAAACTTATTTACAAAATCATTAGACACGGGAGTTGTGCCAGACTTGTGGAAACAGGCAAATGTAGTACCCATATTCAAAAAGGGAGACAGAGCATCAGCGTCAAATTACAGGCCGATCAGTTTGACGTCAGTAGTAGGGAAATGTCTTGAATCAATTATAGCAGAAAACATCCGATCGCATTTAGAGAAAAGCAAACTAATCTACGCCTCTCAACATAGGTTTACAAAAGGAAAATCTTGTCTAACAAATCTGCTGACGTTTTTTAGGAAAGTCTTCGAGGTAGTAGACAATGAAGAAAATTACGATGTTATTTACTTAGACTTTAGCAAAGCATTTGACAGAGTACCGCATCAGAGGCTTCTGAGAAAAATTAAGGCTCATGGTATCGAGGGGAAAGTTTTAAATTGGATAAAATCATGGCTCACCGATAGAACGCAGAGGGTCAGCGTAGATGGTGTTAAATCTGAGTGGGGCCGTGAAACCAGTGGGGTTCCCCAGGGGTCAGTACTAGGCCCACTCTTGTTCATAATCTACATAAACGATTTAGATACTGGGATCAGCAGTGACATAAGCAAGTTTGCGGATGACACCAAAATAGGGCAGCAGATTAATTCAGGACAGGATGCAAATGCATTACAGGAGGATCTAAATAAACTGCAGGGGTGGTCTGAAAAATGGCAAATGAAATTCAACACCAGCAAGTGCAGCGTACTTAATATTGGAAGAACAAATACTGTCAATGTATACAGCCTTAACAACATCAACCTAGAGAAGTCGACTTGTGAAAGAGAACCTAGGGGTACTTGTAAGCCCGGACCTACCGCCTAGAAAACAGCGCGTTAATGTTCGAAATAAGGCAAACAGAGTATTGGGTTTTATATCTAGAAGTGTAAGTAATAAGAGTGCAGAGGTCTTATTGCAACTATATCTTGCGCTAGTCAGGCCGCACCTCGATTACGCGGTTCAGTTCTATTGCCCTTATTATAGAATGGATATCAATTCACTAGAGTCGGTGCAGCGAAGAATGACGAAAATGATTCCGGGACTTAGAAACCTTCCATATCAGGATAGGTTAAGGAAACTAAACTTGCATTCCCTAGAAAGACGAAGAGTTCGGGGAAATATGATAGACGTATTTAAGTGGGTGAAAGGAATCAATAAAGGGGATATAGATAAAGTTCTTATAATATCCGAGCAGGATAGGACTCGGAGCAACGGATTTAAGTTGGATAAGTTTAGGTTTAGGAGGGAGATAGGAAGGAACTGGTTCACAAATACGGTGGTGGACGAGTGGAACAAGCTTAGCAACTTTGTAGTAAGTGCGGGAACTCTGGAAGGTTTCAAAAGGAGGCTGGATAGATTCATGGATGATAGAGAGTGGTAGTAACTCTCGATAGGAGCTGCCATGCACAGGCCAACCGGCCTATTGCAGACTCCTTATTTTCTTATGTTCTTATGTTCTATTTTTTTTGTTGTTTTTCAATTTTCTGTGTCTCTGTGTGTTGGTATTCCTGTCTATGTATCTAACTAATTATCTGTCTATATGTTTGTTTGTTTGTTTTCTATGCCGACTCAATTATCGACTTATCTGTCTCTTCGTTTTCTTTTAAATGTCAGCTCTCTCTCTCTCTCTCTCTCTCTCTCTCTCTCTCTCTCTCTCTTTGCTTCTGTCTATGGTCAATTGTACAACTGTGTGTAACTCTCGTTGAGCTAATTATCTCAGTAAAGGTGTTCTAATACAAAAGGTTTTAGAAAACTTCACTTTCTTCTTTATTAATAGTTAGAATATGCGGCGACCTACTGGTGTTGCTAGCCTCCACAACGGAATGCTATAGAAGACGTAAAAGGAGTTGGTGATGATATTACGAACCACAAATATGGAATTGTCAGAAAATGCAAGTATCAGAACGAACTATCTCGTGACAACGGGCGTGAAGGTTCATGAACAAATATATAAAGAATTTACGTATATATGTGTGTGTGTGTGTGTGTGTGTGTGTGTGTGTGTGTGTGTGTGTGTGTGTGTGCGTGTGTGTGTGTAACTATATTGAAAATTGCAATATAAACACACCTACAACTTTAATGATTTCTCATTCACACACAAAATCGGAAAGAGATAGTGATCTGAATATTACGAAAAATGACGAATCGAATGTCGTCGTCGACACCGTGAACAAAACCTTCTTAGTAATGAAACGTCTTACACAGTTCTCAGAAAAAAAAACATCTTCTTGACACACTTAACAATACTTGTTATAAGAAGCTAAAATATTTACTGCAGTAGTTATGCTTAAGTGCCATGTTCATTACATGTGTGGCTGATCAAAACTCACAAAGCTCTGTTAGTTCCATTACTTACACTCTCATAATGCCTTGTGCATTTACTTAACTCATATGCCAGTTCAATATCAAAGCCCCATGTTAACAATGTTGTCGATTACGGTGACAAACTTAATAAACGCCAGGTTGATAATTTAACTTGTGATCTGAGGTCTTACCTGTGTTTATAATAGTGCCTGCTGTTAAAGTATTCATACTTCCCTCCGATGTTGCTTCTAAATTTGACTTAGTTATTCTATGTTTAGAAGCTGATCAAACTATATGGCAATAATTTAAATTTCTAATTGGATAAAATGGATTACAAAAAACATGTTGGGAAGATAAGTGCCCAGTGTGCCGCCGCCTTGAGGTATTGTGCATTGATGTGAGCAACCATAATCACACTGATAGGAGAAACAACACTATTCTGTAAAATCAGATTTGGCTTTTGTTGACAGAAATTTTGATTGAATTGATAATCATAAAGAAGCAGTTGAACAAAGGCACTGACCTGTATAAGTTAGGTCTATATTTCCCTTTAAAAGATTAATGATAACGTTTAGATTATGACCTGACATGGTTAACACTGGTCTTATGTAAATTAACATCACCTGTAGCTGTCAGGTCAGATGAGTTCTCACTACTGTACTTATTGGGAGAACTCGAAAGTGCTTAGATTAAGTTACGTTAGTTTAGGTTATCTTAAGCTAGGTTACGTATTACTTAACATGACTTGATATTTCTGAAACAGTGATTTGCATTTTGGTATAGACATTTCTCAATCTGAGCCCAGTTACTGCAAAAAATAAATAATGCAAGCATGATAAACTTTAATACGACTTTGTTCATGTTAAAACGACTGTCATCAATCGTAATAAAACAAATTGAATTTTTTTTAAATATATGAAGTACAAAAATAAAAATGAAAATTATATTAAGTTTACCAATTATTTTAAGTTACAAAATCATATATTTGATAACACATTTTTTGTTCATTTATCTATCCCTCCATCTATATTTCTGTATTTCTTTACCTGAATATTTTATCTATCCTTTTAGCTATCTAACTTATCCTTCATGTTTATTCACCATTATTAGGTCTGCTTAGATTCGAGTTAGATTATGTACGTTACGTTACGTTAAACTGGTTTAACCTAGGCTAGGTTAGGTAAGAATAGGTTAGCCTAGGTTAGATTGGAATATTTTAGGTTAGGTTAGGTTAGGTTCCGCTGTTCGGGTACACAATACGTCCCAAAATATGCATCATATTTTAAAAAATTCGTAAATTATTGTCGTCCACACTATGAGGGATCTTACAGCAACCTTTAACCAGAAGAATGACTTACAAAACCTCACAAAAATTACTGAAAAAATGGCGTCGTACTACAATCAAGACTCGTCTGTATGAATAAGCATTTTGTATTCAACGAAAAAAAAAACGAATAATTTTCTCTTTTTGCATTTTTGTTCTAATTTAAAAAAAATCTTACGGTATTTGCGACAAAAACGACTGTGTTACGCCTTTAAGAAAAACTACCGTGTTTATTCCAAAAAAACTACAATGCTTTTAATAAGAAAATCAGTTATCTACCAAAATCCAAACACTACTTATTTAACATACTCCAAACTTCACTTAAATTAATTTTACTTTAATAACTACAAACTTAATTCACTCCAAGAGCCGCGTAGTCGTTAAGTTCTAAAACCTTAACCTCCATTCGGCTCAATATACACTTTTTGTTTTACTACCTACACTAATTCCTTCACACTTTCTCTCTTTTGTGAAGCTGTATATAAAAAGGTTTATTTTTCTCACTTGACAGCCTCTTTGGCCTTGCTCATAACGTGAACCAGATAGCAGGTATTCTGTCAGGCGAGGAGGAGTGACTGCAATTTGTAAGACTTTGTTGGAGATGGAGTAGTAGTAGTCGTAATAGTGTAACCTTGGTAACAAACAAATGTAACCTTGGTAACAAACACATGTAACCTTGGTAACAAACAGGTATTCGCAGGGAGTGTTGTCAAAGGATGGTGTTTCAAAAAATTGAACAAAAGAGAGACAGAGACGTTTGGTGGGGAGAGTGAGTGAGGCGAAGAAATATAGAAAGTGATAAAGTAACACACACACACACGTATACGCTGCAAGAACAGAGACAAGGGTGGAAAGACAGACTAACAGAGAGAGAGAGAGAGAGAGAGAGAGAGTTGGGCAATACGGACTTAAATGCCTCTGCATAATCACGGTCGTACGTACAAACTGGAGGTGGTGAGCAGGTGTCGACCTTGAGTACGCCAGACCATGACTCGGCACTTCCTCCCACCTGGGTCCACATCCCACGCTGATTGTATATGTATGGTATGTTAAATTTAGTCTGTATCAAGTGAATATTGTGCACCCCCTTGAATAAACCACCTCAAGATTAAACACCCTGACGCTAAGCTAAGCTAAGCTAAGCTAACGTAATCTAATCTAATCTAACCAAACCTAAACATAGTCTAACCTAACCTAATCCTCCCCCAGTTAACATTAGGGTGTTTAGTCGCCAGGTAAAATAAGCTGGTCAAAGAAAACAACTTCTTCATTTAAACTAGCGGTCAAAATGGCTTCAAAATTCCGCCAATACTCTACAAAAACTACCAATGAATGTGAAAACCCTTTGAGAATCCAGTCATGTGAACCAAGTGGAGGTTGTTAAAATAATCTTACAAAGGTAAAAAAAAGTGGCCGAACATTCATGCGGTCTCCAGAGGCTAACCAGAATGGTCAAACAACTTCTTAGTATGTCTTAGTTTGCCTCGTCATTTACTCTTACTTGACAAGGATGAGACAACTCGATAACCCAGCCGGTGAACACAAGAGATTATATGTTTTTATAGCTGGAATAATCAACCCCTTCGAGGCTTTCATTTTAACTCAGCCCAAGGAAAACTAGGTTCAGTTAATTTATATTAAGACTTCTAATATATATTACATGAAGATTAGTTCCAGTTAATCTAACCTAACCTAACTCCATCTAGCCTTTTGCTGATCTAATCCCCCAGGAGGCGTTAAAGTGTATAACCATTGGGTGATATAGCCTACGGCTGCTGATCATCAGGTGACCTAATCTATCTTCAGGTAGAGTTCGTCTCGTCATGTAGTTCACAGTTAAAGGGAGTATATGAAGGTAAAACCTCCCCGTCTGTTAGAAGTCGTTCATTATTAGACGTTCTTATCAACATGACTGACTTACTCGGAAGTCTGTTCGTTATCACAAAACGACAATAAACCGATTCAACTGCTTCAGGATACAGCTAATTTGTACACCTTTATTGAGAGTATTTCCAATCTGTTCTAATGTACATGAACGCCATCTATCAGCAGCACACGGGTATTAGCTCCTGATACTGGGCATAATTAACTAACCGGAATCTTATGACTTTATAGAAAAGAAGGCAGTCCTGACTCGCCCGCAAGAAATTAATTTCACATCGACATTAGGTCAGAGAGCAGCTGGTCAGACACCTTTAAGACCATACTTTCTCCACTGAACGTGACTAAGGTATTTAATATATTAACATGTACGAGCCAAGGCAATTAAAAGTTACAACACGCTAATCCAACCTAACACATACTTAACCTAACCTAACCTAAGTTAACCTACCCCAGGTGAAATAAGCTAGTGACTAATCAGGTGTTCTCTAATTTACATACAATACCTTATAGATCATGTCTCAACCGCTTATAAAGTTTTGTGTTAATGTATCAGTAACAATAATGTCAACAATCCTTATTAACACCCAAGTCTTCGTTTGTTAGGATGAGTGAGTGAAAAGAGAGGAGAAAACTCAGCCAATATAATAATAATAATAATAAATTACTTCCCTCCGAAATTCTCGTCAACCACATACACATAATTATGATACGTGACTCACTGTGCACGACGTATACCTGTACTGTACCTGTGTATCATGATGACGGTCGTGAAATTCTATCATTCGAGGATGGTAAATCTGACAACATAGAATTGAAAATGAAATTTATTAAAGAACCTTCATAAGTGATGGAATAACTTTTAATTTCGTGTTGTTTTTTTAGGTTCTCGTGATTATAGGAAGGTGAGGTGAAGGCTTTGAACTTCCACGTTTTGTTTTTTGTCAACATTAATAATAATATGATTGTAACTTCGTGAGATTATTTTTCTTCTTTTTTTCGAAAATTATCGTTGCGAAAGTATACCTATAAGGTGAGCGAAGAAAAGGAAAATATTAATAAGAAAACTGAAGTAAATTATTCGATTGATATATCTAATGTAAATATTCTTTTAAACATACAATTAGAGTTATTAGGTTGACCACACCCTCTTGCGAGTTATAGGTAGATGTAGTGTATATTTATCGGTACTTATACGAATCTAAAACACACAAACCAAAAAAAAATATCACTTTCCATGTCGCTTATGTTACTGACCCAAATAACAAGAACACAGAAGGCAAGAGTCACTTCTCGGTGTGTGTGCGTGTGTGAGTGTGGTGCAGCAGGTGTTGGCCGGGTGAGAGTCTGGGTCACCTTATAATGATCAACCCGCTCACCTGTATCCCGCTAACTCATCCCAGGGACTGCCATTCACCTTCCTGACTCCTCCCCCTGATCTTTGCCCTCTTCCACTCCTTCTCTCCGTTTCCTCAACACCTCTCTCTCTCTCTCTCTCTCTCTCTCTCTCTCTCATCTCCTTGCACCTTCCTCGTTCCCGTCCTCCATTCTCTCTTCACACCTCATCTCGGGGCTTCGTGGGTTCCGACTCTCAGAGATTCGTGTGTTATAATTATGGTCATCGTCCTCGATACAGCAGCCGTGTGGGTAAGTTTTTTGCGTTTTGTTCATTAACCATAAGCAGACGAGCAATTGAATCCAGCCGTTGTGTGTGTTCTTGACGATCCAGAAAAACGAGACAACTTACATGTACCAGAACACGTACACTGATAAAAGTACGAGTTTCTATGTACACTCACTCTAAAAAGTATCTTTACGATTTAGTGTGAGACAATATGACGCAGCGGACGAAGGATTTTAACGACCTTTCCGAGACAACAGGAGTCGTAGTGTTCATTTTGAAATTAATAGGATCCATCCGTACTTATGTCATATCATCCTGTACAGAGAGACAAAGTAAAGGGACATGATTTTCTTCACTTAACACGTATGACTACTGATACACAAGCTCATTACTGGTACATTTTGGCCTACAACATAAAGACACTGGCCAAAATAACGTAAAGACTTCAATGGATATCTGCCATTGTCGGATGTGTTCTGTGACGAGATACAGTTCTTAGTGAGAAAAGCAATCATTAATTCTTGAAGACATAAGACTTTGGGTAATGGCTGGCTCATATATTGTAGATACACACGCATCCAACCAAACACACACACAGTTGCCAGCTTTACACTCTTAAGGGTCAATGAACTTGAATAAAAAGAGGTTCTCACAGGAGGCAATGCAACAACCTCCTGTAAGTCTCGCTGAATATACTAACTGGGTCAGACAAGTTTAGCGGCATTGTTTGCGTCATATATAACAGAAGGCGGGTGAAAGTTCGTCTGGTTCAGCGTCTAGGAGGCTGTCATTATTGGATGGAGGGATGACATTAGTGAACTGATAAAATTATATGAGCTATGATTGACCTCCAAGACTATAAAGTTCCTGTTTGGATGGAATAAATGGTATGTTTGGTGAATAACACACGATATTAATTGTTTATGTATAACCAGACACCTTATACCGTGATGTGAACTACATT
>NW_024748843.1:0-9377 GCF_018991925.1 Homarus americanus
ACAGACAGACAGACAGACACACACACACACACACACACACACACACACACACACACACACACACACACAAACCATAAATATGTTATATGGAACATAAATATATCTTCCAAAATCACTCTCATATACTTCCTAACCGCGGCCTGACGAAATAGTACACCTGTAACGTTTTGTCAGGGCTCAGGTCGAGGCTCCTCCTTACTGATCATCTATACGTGTGTGTGAGTGTGAGATGTTTCCTAGTTTATTGTGCACCCATATTCATCCCATGAACGGTAGCGTAGGCAGATTATAGTTAAATAGTAGAAGTCAGAATATTATGGCACTGAATGTAAAAAAACATGTATTTCCAAAAAATTATTTGTTTAGTTGTGTACAGTACATCGCCCTCTCCCTCAACCTGCCATTATTCAATAAATTATTTGTTCCCTCGTTCTAACAAGAGATACACGATAACATATCCTATTTGAAGATAAAAATACACTGTCCAGGAAGAGTCATAAGAAACATGGGGGTTATCTGAGAGAGAGAGAGAGAGAGAGAGAGAGAGAGAGAGAGAGAGAGAGAGAGAGAGAGAGAGAGAAACAATACCTTCTACAGTACAGTTATATAGTATGACCACTATGACCCACGGAGATCTGTACCTCTTGGCTCCTGACCTCTGTTGACCTTGTGTATACTCACCCAGTTGACCTTTCCTGCCCTATCTCGCCCATTCCTCCTACAGTTAAGGGCTGGGGGGCCGAGGGGGGGGGCGGAGGGGAATGGTTCTGTAAGCATAGTTGAGGTTAGGTTAGGTTAGGTTCAAATGAGTGATAGATCAGGTCCCATGGTTAGTTTATCTCTCTCTCTCTCTCTTTCTCTCTCTCTCTCTCTCTAACACATATATATCCCTATTCTGTAAAATCGTGTGGTTATTTATATTTACTCACTGTTGATATTCTGGGAGAGAGAAAGAGAGAGAGAGAGAGATGTACAGTAGATTGAGAGAAAGATATTATTGAGAGAGTAGACGAGGGAAATAGACTGGAGAGAGAGAGAGAGAGAGAGAGAGAGAGAGAGAGAGAGAGAGAGAGAGAGAGATGTGAATTAGTGTTTACTCCCACTCATAAGTATAGTATAAGTCAACTTATATTATACAGGGTCTCCAGTCCACATTAAAATGAAAACAACTTTGTAAAACCTTATAAACTTTTGATTGAATGATAACAGATTAATATCCACACACACACATTATAGTCAGTCTCTTCGAGTTTCATTTGGTGTATGGGTATATATCGTTTGGGTATAAGGTATAAGGCATCATTCTGGAGAGGTCAGGTCAGGTCAAAGTAAAGGTAAGGTCAGGGTAGGTGATCTCAGTGGCCAGGAAACGTGAATTTTTAAGTTGGGATGAATATTTTTTTTTGGGGGGGGAGGAGGGAGGGGAGGGGGGGAAGGGGAGGGGGGAAGCGAGTATGATTTTATACGATGGTGATGAAGGAAGGAATAGAGGGAGAGATGGAGAGGAATTATGAAGGAGGGAAGGTTGAAGGAAAGATGAGAATAGGAAAAGGAAGGGAGGAAGGAGACAGGGAAAATTGAAAACTGATAAAGATGATGGAAGGGTGAAAATAAAGAGGATGGCGAGGAAAGAAAAAAGGATAGAGGGTAGGAAAGAAAGAAGGATAGAGGGAAGGAAAGAAATCACGAAAATTCTAATTGAAGAAATGAAGACGAAAATCAACAAAAAAATTAAATAAAAGAAGAAATAATCAAGAGAGAAGAAAGAAGAGAAATTGCTGGATTGACAAACACGACAGCCACACGGACACGACGACAAGAGATTATGTTAATTTGAGAAAAACTTGGTGGTTGTGATGTGTCTGTCTGTCTGTCTGTCGCTTCCTGTTGGTGTAGGATGATAATAAGCTGCTTAGATCTCTCTCTCTCTCATATCTACTTCAGGAGACGTGTGTGTGTGTGTGTGTGTGTGTGTGTGTGTGTGTGTGTGTACGTTGGCGACACACGGTGTAATTGTCAGCTTGCTCGCCTCGCAAGCGAATGAACCGAGGTTCCATTTCCGGGCAGGGTGAGACCATGAGCAAGTTCCTTTGCGTCATTTACCTCTATCTACCCAACAGTAATTGGGGACCTGGATGTTAATCGATTCGCGCGTCGTGTTACGGGGTAATGGTTAGCCAGTGCAGTTGGCCACGGACTATTCCTTGACACTGGGTCACTCAGCTCATTAACTCAGGGTGTGGTTGTTGTGTTGGCGACAGCTTCAGCACCTTAAATTAATTCACGCCTAGGTGGCCCTTGGGCCTAGCCTTTCTCATTACAGGAGGGGCAACCATTATAATAATAAAATAAAAAAAACGATCATCAACTTCAGGTACACCAATCATCCTTGTAAAAAAATCCTGATTGAATAATTTCCTCAGTAACATACAAGTGAACCAAACTTGGGTACTACACAACTACAGTATCACTCAATGACTTATTTTACACTCTATCTACTACCACTTAACATTTCTATATCAGTTCAACAACCATCACTCAACCTTGTTCCATTTTATTTAAAGTTCGTTAATCAGTAAGAGGAATTATTATCACAACACAAGCATTCATTAATCAGTCTCCATTGTGAATCATTTTGCTGGGGTGTGTGGGAGGATTACGCTGGATAATAACTTTAGTGTTTTGTATATCCAGAAGAATCTTAACTCCAGCTTACTCAAACTAATAACTAACCTAATCTAACACAACCTAACCTAATCTAATCTAACCTAACCTGAAAAATCTCCACGACAACTTACTCCAACTAATAACTAACCAAACATAAGCTAATATAATTACAGACAGACAGACAGACAGACAGACACACACACACACACACACACACACACACACACACACACACACACACACACACACACACACACCATAAATATGTTATATGGAACATAAATATATCTTCCAAAATCACTCTCATATACTTCCTAACCGCGGCCTGACGAAATAGTACACCTGTAACGTTTTGTCAGGGCTCAGGTCGAGGCTCCTCCTTACTGATCATCTATACGTGTGTGTGAGTGTGAGATGTTTCCTAGTTTATTGTGCACCCATATTCATCCCATGAACGGTAGCGTAGGCAGATTATAGTTAAATAGTAGAAGTCAGAATATTATGGCACTGAATGTAAAAAAACATGTATTTCCAAAAAATTATTTGTTTAGTTGTGTACAGTACATCGCCCTCTCCCTCAACCTGCCATTATTCAATAAATTATTTGTTCCCTCGTTCTAACAAGAGATACACGATAACATATCCTATTTGAAGATAAAAATACACTGTCCAGGAAGAGTCATAAGAAACATGGGGGTTATCTGAGAGAGAGAGAGAGAGAGAGAGAGAGAGAGAGAGAGAGAGAGAGAGAGAGAGAGAGAGAGATAGAGAGAGAGAGAGAGAGAGAGAAACAATATCTTCTACAGTACAATTATATACTATGACCACCATGACCCCCGGAGATCTGTACCTCTTGGCTCCTGACCTCTGTTGACCTTGTGTATACTCACCCAATTGACCTTTCCTGCCCTATCTCGCCCATTCCTCTTACAGTCAAGGGCTGGGGGGCCTAGGGGGGGGGGAAGGAGGGGAATGGTTCTGTAAGCATAGTTGAGGTTAGGTTAGGTTAGGTTCAAATGAGTGATAGATCAGGTCCCATGGTTAGTTTATCTCTCTCTCTCTCTCTCTCTCTCTCTCTAACACATATATATCCCTATTCTGTAAAATCGTGTGGTTATTTATATTTACTCACTGTTGATATTCTGGGAGAGAGAAAGAGAGAGAGAGAGATGTAGATTGAGAGAAAGATATTATTGAGAGAGTAGACGAGGGAAATAGACTGGAGAGAGAGAGAGAGAGAGAGAGAGAGAGAGAGAGAGAGAGAGATGTGAATTAGTGTTTACTCCCACTCATAAGTATAGTATTAGTCAACTTATATTATACAGGGTCTCCAGTCCACATTAAAATGAAAACAACTTTGTAAAACCTTATAAACTTTTGATTGAATGATAACAGATTAATATCCACACACACACATTATAGTCAGTCTCTTCGAGTTTCATTTGGTGTATGGGTATATATCGTTTGGGTATAAGGTATAAGGCATCATTCGGGAGAGGTCAGGTCAGGTCAAAGTAAAGGTAAGGTCAGGGTAGGTGATCTCAGTGGCCAGGAAACGTGAATTTTTAAGTTGGGATGAATATTTTTTTTTTTGGGGGGGGGAAGCGAGTATGATTTTATATGATGGTGATGAAGGAAGGAATAGAGGGAAGTTCACGGGTGACGCAAGTATCCTCTTTAATCGACGGACACATGACAACCGATGTGCAGATACTACACGACCCAACCCCCTCCGACCGACTGTCAACAAACACAGCGCCCTGATGGTATTCGTAATGGAAGTGATAATGAAAAAAATATTTTATTTGTGTTTTTTTTAATCTCAATTTCGTTATTCCATGCAGTTCATTTTTAATCAATATATGTTTGTGGAATTCTAAATACGGTATATTGTTAGCAACACAAACAAGAGGCATTCATTAAAATATATACGGTTCATAGGAAAACCAGGTAGGGTATTCATGAATTTTAAGGAGTAGCTAGCCTAATTTCTATCACGCTTCTTGCTGAACATAGTTTTACGTGATGGAATGGATAAACATGAATTTTATAGAATGAAAATAAAAATAATCCAAATGAATAACAAATAAATAAAATATTGTAATATGTGGAGGCCCCCAGATTGTGGAGGCCCCTGGGCAGCTGCCCACTTTGCCCACTCCTGAATCCGGTCCTGAACAGTGCTTCAGATAAACTCTGGCAATTTCACTTCAGCTAAAATTCCTTCAAACAAAATTACACACTTGGAGATGTTCGGGGTACTTGGTTCTAACTACAGGAGCGAACATAAACACCTGTAGAGTTCTGTAGGTTCTATTCAACGGAAATATACAAGGGTGAGCTTACAAGCCCAAGTAGTCCTTACACTCCTATAGGGGTCAACTGACCTCTCTCTGACCTCTCAGGCGACATGTGGTAAGTGGTACATTAGCAGCTTCCAGGTATCGCCAGGCACATTTATCTAAAGCCCCGTCCACACGATCGAGCACTGCCTGACGGGTACTCGCTTAATGCCTGTTGTTCTGGCAAAATTGACGGGCAAACCAACGGAGTGCCCGTGGTCAAGCGAAATCACCAGATAAGGCCGTCTGCCTGGTGATTTGACCGTTTGCTGCCGGGTCCATTCTCATGTAGTTAGTGAAGTCTTTCTCATGTTCACCTTGAAGTTCACGTAAAATCGCAGCATGACTTCCCTTAACTTTTCGTTGAGATAACCATTCCTTGCACCATTCCATTTTCTGTTTTTTCTTCTTTTTGCACACTGTAGCAATTATTATACACAGCGCTATAGTCTTCGATTTAACTGTCCTGCGACACACCATGGTGATCGTACCGCAGCAGCTACTGCCGACCACCTACTAGCTACCAGCAGCAGAGTGTGACTGCTGCCAACCAGCACCTCTGTGTGTACGACGACACACAGACTTTGCCCGGTAAACTGGCAAAGTCCGCCGGGCGCTGTTCGATCGTGTGTACGGGGCTTTAGCGTGTGGTGACATGAAACAGGGGCTTTGCCACACGCTACTGACTAGAAAAGTAATGTATATATATAGAGTACATACATGGTATACATACAACATACATAATATACATACACCTCCCCCTCCCCCCCATACGCTCATAGCAAAGTCTTGAGCGGACCTTTTCCTGTGGATCACACCCGGATGCCTTCACACACCCTGTGACCCTCACACACTCTGTGGCCCTTAGACACCCTGTGGCCCTCGCACACCCTATAGCCCCACGCGCTCTGTGTGGCACCTCATACACACTAACACTCATACACCCTGTGGCCCTTACACATCCTGTGTGAGGGCCACCAGGTGTTAGAGGGCCACCGGGTATGTGAGAGACACCGGATGCGTGAGGACCACCGGGTGTGTGTGAGGACCAGAGGGTTATGTGAGGTCCACAGGGTTATGTGAGGCCCATAGGGTTATGTGAGGCCCATAGGGTTATGTGAGGCCCATAGGGTTATGTGAGGCCCACAGGGTTATGTGAGGCCCATAGGGTTATGTGAGGCCCATCTGGGTGTGTGAGGGCCACCGGGTGTGCGAGGACCACAGGGTGTGTGAGGGCCATAGGGTGTGTAAGCGCCACAGGGTGTGTGAAGGCCACAGGGTGTGTGAGGGCCAAAGAGTGTGTGAGGGCCACACGGTGTGTGAGGAGCCAGAGGATATGTGAGGGACACAGGGTGTGTAAGGGCCATAGAGTGTCTAAGGGCCAGGTCCAGAGAGTATGAGAAGCCAACAGGGTGCGTGAGGGCCACAGGGTATGTGAGGGCCACAGGGTGTGTGAAGGCCACAGGGTATGTGAAGGCAACAGGGTTTGTGAGGGCCACAGGGTGTGCTAAGGTCACAGCGTGTGTGAGGGCCACGGTTTGTGAGAGGGCCACAGGGTATGTGAAGGCAACAGGGTATGTGAGGGCCAGAGGATATGTGAGGGCTATAGGGTGTGTAAGGGCCATAGGGTGTCTAAGGGCCAGAGGGCATGTTAGGCCCACAGGGTGTGTGAGGGCCACAGGATATGTGTGGGCCACAGGTTGTGCCAAGTTTACAGGGTGATTGAGGGCCAGAGGGTGTGTGATTGTCACAGGGTGTGTGAAGGTCGCAGGGCGTGTGAAGGTCACAGGGTGTGTGAAGGCAACAAATTGTGTGAGGGCCACAGGGTGTGTGAAGGCCTCAGGGTATATGAGGGCCACAGGGCATGTGTGGGCCACGGGGTATGTGAGGGTCACAGGGTGTGTGAAGGCAACAGATTGTGTGAGGGCCACAGGGTGTGTGAGGGTCACAACATGTGCCAGGGCCACAGGGTGTGTGAGTGCCATATTTGTGTAAGGGTTATAGGGTATGTGACGACTACAGGGTGTGTGAGGGCCATGGAGTGTGAGAGGGTCACAGGTTGTGTGAGGCCATATCATTTGTAAGAGCCAGAGGATGTGTGGGAGCCAGAGGGTGTGTGGGAGCCAGAGGGTGTGTGGGAGCCAGAGGGTGTGTGGGGGCCAGAGGGTGTAACGGCCATTATTCGCCCGGATCAAGGTGTGTGGCGTTTACAAATAGGTCTCACCTGACCAGTACACTCAGGCTTAAGCCACAGTCACCTCCAGCTTATGTAAACCAACAATAACCACAGACGTCTTTTATTATATACAAACTTGCAAAGTACAATGTGTTCATGAATGCCTCACCAAGGACCTTCTCGTGCGTTCAAATACTGAAATTGAAATTGAAATATTTTATAGACAATAAAACTATTACATCAAAAGGACTATGCAGTATACTACTCCCACCCTCACCTATACCATCCCTTTCTGGGGCTTACAAAAAGTTATAAATATTATAAGAACACATGAATTATTTTACACCAATAAAATAGTTCATTTTGACATGAACGCTGTACTACATCAAAAGAACAGATAATTTAATCTTATACAAATTTAAAGGTCATCATAACCTTGGAGCAAAATTTTTATACAATGAAAAAATAATAATTTGTCCATAATTTTCAGTAATATTTGTATCCCAATCATAGTCTCATTATAACAGTATCAACAGATGGTAAGTTAGTCCCGTAAGTTACATTGGTGTTTTGTAACACATACAAATAATGCTGAAAACTCTCGCTACATATGGCAATCACTTCTCTTTCAAATACCGAGAGAGGAACTTAATGGTTTGTGTGGTAAGGTTGGCCACCTCTTAAGGGACACTGGGCTGATTGATTGTGGTAATTACATCCCTGGCGACGCAAGAGCGTAGGTTGTATTTCGCCGAATTAAATTTAATGTTTAAAGGACTAAAATAAAATATTGCAAGTTAAAAACATAATAAATAAAATAGAACTTTCATAAAAACCATTTAAACGTTAATAAATAACACTCAAAGCTTGTGTCGAAGGCCGGCTTCCTCCACACAGCCGGCTGCTCACTAGGCTCCTCACTACTTATCAGTTATCACAACAAATATTTTTTGAAAGTTTGTTATTCAAGAAGTTTATTTTCCTTAATGATCTGAAGTGTCTATGATTTTCGAATCAATGACCATCCGAAACTTTTTCAAACAAATTGAATCATTCGATGAAAGAACTTTCGAACAAAGATAACTAATGTTGGAAATATATCACAACCAAGAATGATGATCTCACAATTTTTCTCAAAGCAGAAGATATGAAGCTAACGTATGGTAACGAAACATACCGTAATGATCTTTGGGAAATTTGGGTAAAGTTAGGTTAGTTTTGGTAGCTTCGTATCATCAATAAATGATTGGTTTTGGACTCTTGGAGTTCAGTCGTGGTACTATTTTTAACATTACTTTCCCTAAACCGAGACACTACTCAGTGCCGCGCGACACCTTGGGGAGGTGCGTGGACGCTCACCGCTCTCTGTGACTTTATTAATTGTATTGGTAATTTAATGCAGCGCGTTATATGATGAATTTACACGCTGTGATCACACACAGAAGACCTCCTGGGAAAAAAGTTGGATACATATGGTGAAGTGTTTACTAAGTGTCTTAACGGTGAAGGAAAGTGGCAGGACACCGGGTGCACAACGCCTTCTTGAGGAGTCAGGTAAGACGCTGTTGTTGTCGGTGTGTGTTGTGTTTTAAAGGAACAATAAAAAATCTTATATCTTTAATGGGAAAAATTTCCTCAACTTGGTGTTAAGGGTGGAACACACTCGTTAAATATTAGCCTTTTCGTTTTCCCTTGTTCGTGTTAAGAATAAAAACTGTGTGTTCCGCTCGGACCGCCATCTTGGACCGCCAAGTTCGCGTTCCTCCTCCCCGTTTATTTTTTTTCTTCTGTATTATCGTTTCGGTCATCCAGCGAATTTGCTGATTTTAAATTCCCAACGTTATGTTGGGTTAGGGTAGGATTTAATCAGGGTTTTTCGATGGTTTTGGGGTATTATTTTACTTTCGCACATAGCGTGGGTGCGTTCATAGTATAATCTTGTTTGGTATATATTACTAAAATTATCTTTGTATTTGTCATAATACCCAGAGTTTATTGATTGGTTGAGCATGTATGCATGTTATTTAGAGTAACTCGGCAACAATTTTGATCTGATAATTGTGTGATTTTGTTTCTTTACGTTTATAATTGAAAATGGACTACTAAATGTTTAAAATGATTGAACTTAAACTTTTGGGTGGGATTTTGGGGAAATGTCATGTTGGCGTCCGTGTTTTTGGTGAAGATCAGTT
>NW_024748844.1:0-13272 GCF_018991925.1 Homarus americanus
AAAGTCTCGGTGTGTTGTAGACGCCACTTTAAAATAAGTAATAATATATCAAGATATGACAGTAGATACTCTTAGCGTCACTAGCCAGTGTTGCCTCTCTGTCTTAAAAAGAAATAGAGGAAAAGTCTCAACTTTACTCGGGGGTCCAGCGGGACCTTCGCTAGCATCACTCCTTGGGGGCGTGAGGACGGCTGTTCTGGCCCTCTCGGTGGAGTCCTGAAGACCCTCAGTTGCTTCAGCACCTAAGGAGATTGGCGAAGAAGGGTGGCCTATGGGATCCAATCGGCGGAGTTCCTGACGGTTCCGGGCTGCCCTTGCCAATACATGCTAGCAGTGTTTCGTAAGTAACAGTATTTCGGCCCAAACAATCTAAATTTTTAATGGCCATCAATGTTGTTCCTCGTGCCAGCAGCCGGTCCCAGGATCACTTGTTACTATCTATACCACTTACAGATTGATTATAATGTCATAATTGAAAGAAAATTAACTACTACTTCGCCTCAGGATTCACTTCCCTTAAGGATGACGTTGCATTAAGACACATAAAAATAACTACTTTGTATTATAATAATAAGCCACCTTTTATAGTCTGTTGTCACTCTTAGTTGTTATTGTTTGTGGATAGTACAGTTGATGGATGTAGGGGTCATAAATATCTGACCAGTACATGGGATATTTCTCAATGTATGTGGATAAAGTTAGGAACTTGTATTATATGAACTAATGAACAAATTCTCATCTTTCAGTTTTTGTAATATAAACAATGAGATTCCTTAGACTAGGTACAAGTAAAAAATAAAATATTTTCCTCTCCTTTTGTACGATTGTATATATCAATTGAATATTAAAACGCGTTATGTTATGAGCAACGATAGCCTACTGTTTCACGGACAATAATTTGACTTAAATACAATAATTTAAAATAAGGGATTTTCAACAGTCTATTGATTACTGAACCGTGTATATCAAGTTATCTCAAGAACCTAGAGTATGGCGCCTCCCTCACTACTCTCTGAAACAGCTTCAGTAAGTAAGGCTGAAGTTCAGATGCTAACTGTCAAGAGTTCTGTATAGTATTGTACATAAAGCTGTCGTTTGCACACACATTAATTTTGTTTTGCTAACTATCAGTATGTAATTTCAACCTAACCTAATTATCAATGAGTTATTTAACCTAACCTAATATAACCTAAACTACTTATGCCAACCCAACATAACCTAAGAAATCGACCCAACAAAACTATCATGAAATAATTCAACCTAACCTAACCTAACCTAAGCTCATATTTGTCTCCGGCTGAAGTATACCTGACCACCTTTATGTCGTCCCATTAGGAAGCTGATGAGTCTGTGTTATATTTGTTCCTCATTACAAAACGAAATTAATCTTTAAATAATGGTACAGCGGACGACACACACCTATTGCTGTGTTTGGTGACGCGTTGGTTAATGGTGACATGTTGGTTAATGTTGACGCGTAGGTTAATGGTGACGTGTAGGTTAATGGTGACGTGTAGCATAAGAGTAAAGTGCTAGTTAATGGTGACGCGTTGGTTAATGGTGACATGTTGGTTAATGTTGACGCGTTGGTTAATGGTGACGTGTAGGTTAATGGTGACGTGTAGCATAAGAGTAAAGTGCTAGTTAATGGTGACGCGTTGGTTAATGGTGACATGTTGGTTAATGTTGACGCGTAGGTTAATGGTGACGTGTAGCATAAGAGTAAAGTGCTGGTTAATGGTGATGTGTTGGTTAATGGTGACGTGTTGGTTTATGTTGACCTGTTAGTTAATGGTGACGTGTTAGTTAATGGTAACGCCTTGGTTAATCGTGACGAGTTGATGGTTAATGGTGACGTGCTGGCTAATGATGACGTGTTGGTTAATAGTCTCCCCACTTCATTTTGCTAAGGGTCAAGACTCGTGTTCCTGCCTCACTTCCAACCTACACCGCCTTACTCACCCCTCTGGCAGGTAACACACTCTGGTCCCACAACCCTCTGGCAGGTAACACACTCTGGTCCCACAACCCTCTGGCAGGTAACACACTCTGGTCCCGCACCCCCCTGGTAGGTAACACACTCTGGTCCCACAACCCTCTGACAGGTAGCACACTCTGGTCCCACACCCCTCTGGCAGGTAACACACTCTGGTCCCACACCCCTCTAGCAGGTAACACACTCTGGTCCCCCACTTTGACTATCTGGCCAAGTAGCATGGTGCACCCTCTGTTGAATGGTCCCTGAAACCCCTCCCAGCAAATGCTTGCACCTCCTGGTCCCCTAACTTCCCTCTGGCAAGATGGCTGCACTCTGGGTCCTGACCCTCAGCAGGTAACAACACACTCTGGTCCCTAACCCTCTGGCAGGTAACACGCTCTGGTCCACAACCCTCTGGCAAGTAACACCTCTGGTCGTGTAACCCTTCCCTCTGGCAGGTAGCACACTCCTGGGCCCTGTGCTCTGGCAGGTAACACACTCTGGTCCCACAACCCTCTGGTAGGTAACACACTCTGGTCCCACAACCCCCTGGTAGGTAACACACTCTGGTCCCACAACCCTCTGGCAGGTAGCACACTCTGGTCACACAACCCTCTGGCAGGTAACACACTCTGGTCCCACAACCCTCTGGCATGTAACACACTCTGGTCACACAACCCTCTGGCAGGTAACACACACTGGTCACACAACCCTCTTGTAGGTAAAAAAAAAATAACACTTAGTTAATATTTGTTAATGTTAGGTTAAGTTAGTTTAAGTTTTCTATTTCACAATTCATTAATACCTAATATGATGAAGTACATGATCTCCGATGGCCAGTTAGAAGCTTAAAATAATACATAGAAGTTATCGATATTAGGCAATTATCCCTGTTTAGTTTAAGCTTTTACAAATCATTAATCGTTTTTGTCAAATAGAGATAACTTTTTGGTTTTACCACTACAACATAATATTAATTCGTATATTGTAATATTTTGTATATTTCTTTTCAGCCCTTGCTTACTGCCATATGTTGTATAATATATACTTTAAATAGGTTAGGTTAGGTTTGGTCAGGTCAGGTTACATTTTCTATGAAGGTATTCATTTATTTGTACATTTATGATCTACAGGATCGTTTATGGCCGGTGAAAAGTTTCCCAAAAAGAGAAACACCTAGAATTTATCACTAATCGTCAATTATTCATATTTAGTGTAACATATAGTATATATTACGTGGAGTTCCGTTTATATTTGTTTGTTTTTATATTATTTTAGTCAATTATTTGTTGACATTAACTTACAATAAGTAAATATTATTAAAAACAACACCGAAAAACTCACAAGTGACTTTGTAACATATAATTAGGTCCAGATAATAATACCAATACCACGTGCTGGTCAAGCTCCGAAAGAGTTGTCCGGGGTCTAGCTAACCTCTGGTCGGGGCTTGACCAGCACGAAAAAAAAAATTATTTTGGTGACACGTGGTGTAATGGTCAGCATGCTCTGCTTTTAATGCGAGTCGACTCGAGTTCGATTCCCGAGCAGGGTAGGACTGTTTTTTTTTTGTTTTTTTTACGTCATTTGTCTCTGTCGACCCAGCAGTAATTAGCGACCTGGATGTTAATCAATTAGTGGATTGTGTTCCGGGATAATGGTTAGCCAGTGCAGTTGGCGAGTTGTCCGGTCTTCTCGGATTATTCCTTGACACTAAGTCATGCAACTCGTTAACTTAGGGTGTGGTAGTTGTGTTGACTATAGCTTCTACACCTTAAACAAATTCACGCCTTGGGCCGGCCCATCCTCGTACACGAGGGGCAACTATTATTATTACTTGATTAAATGTTATAAGTATATACTGCAGTTAGTCTATAGTATAAAAACCAAAGAACATCAAAATATATATATTTAGTTCCAGGGTTTATTTAGTTATTTATTACTTGCACTTATTACTGGTATTTGTTTTCCTCTCATCTGTATAGTTTAAATCTTTACTGTTGTTTTGAGTAACTTTAGATTTAATTCTTTTTCTCCGAAACTTACGTCTTTTACATTTTTTCAGAATATATCATAATATCATATCACCCATGATGATTATCCTGTATGTAAAACGAAAAAAAATAATAATAACACTTAGTTAATATTTGTTAATGTTAGGTTAAGTTAGTTTAAGTTTTCTATTTTACAATTCATTAATACCTAATATGATGAAGTACATGATCGCCGATGGCCAGTTAGAAGCTTAAAATAATACATAGAAGTTATCGATATTAGGCAATTATCCCTGTTTAGTTTAAGCTTTTACAAATCATCAGTGGTTTTGGCAAATAGAGATAACTTTTTAGTTTTATTATTACAACTTAATATTAATTCGTATATTGTAAGATTTTGTATATTTCTTTTCAGCCCTTGCTTACTGCCATATGATGCTTAATTTATACTTTAAATAGGTTAGGTTAGGTTTGGTCAGGTCAGGTTACATTTTGTATGAAGATATTCATTTATTTGTACATCCTCCTACACTCATTTTCGTCCCCTAACTTCGTCTAACAGTAACGTATAAAAGTTTCTGACCTGAAATGTATCGCCAAACTCCTTTAAGTTTGTCCCTGTGAAAGTTTCTAGCGACGAGGAATAAGCTTCAGAATGTATCACTTGTGGGGGTACTGGTGTAACATTAATCGGGCACTTTTTTTTCTACGAGAGCCGTATAAATACTTCTGATCAGGGAAGTTATTATCAAATTTCTCAGGCTTAGCGAAGTAGAAGTTTATGTACTGAAGAACTTTTAAACTTGTCAGGACGCAAGAGAGGGAGGTATGTGTGTGTGTGTGTGTGACTGTAATTTTCCTGTATGTATTTACGCATGTGCACTCATGTATATTTGAACACATGAGATTATGTAGTGTTACTCTATACACTCGGGCAATAACATCATCCAGTAAGAGCCTTCACTAAGACTCACTGTATGATAGACTTTGATCCACACACTGTATCAGCAAATGTATTTATATGTTGATCCTGGACGGCTACGAGCCACCAGCGACCCTAAATCATATGGCCATTAAAAGTGTAATTTGTACACAGTAAACAGTCTAGTAAACTTATTTGAATGGACACCAAGTTTACCGTAATCATTTGTTTGAAACCCATTGAGTAGATCAGTGCACTTACATGCCTCTAGATGGAGTGTGTGTGTTATATGTGTTTAACCCCATGTACCAGTGTTGAGTTTAATGGATCACTGTTCCTGGAATGTATTTTGTTTTTACTGTAAAGCTGAAGTTTGTTTCCATACGATCAGATATTTTATTTCTTTATTCTTGATCATTCCTTTTACTTAAACCAATTACATTGGCATTAAATCTTGCATAAGTGTAGCTTCTGTAAACACATTGTTGGATATGCATATTTGCCTAGAGATGGTGGATAGCATAAGTTGTATTTAATTTGGCATGGGTCAATTGCAGCATAGTATAAAAAAATCCGCTGGTGCATTTATTATTTTCTTATGGCATGGGTAAGGTACATATTTGTAACTTTGTGGATTATGTAGTTAACTATGTTTGAGGCATTAGTGCTTTACACCATGAAGTAGGTACAGCACATCATAAAACTTAAGCTTTCAGAAATTAAAAAAAAAAAGACTATCTCTATAACTTTGCCTTACACATGCACAAAGCCGAAATATCTAACTCTCCTGCTCACAGTTGATTTTTCCACACCACTGTCCATAGACCCTCCACTGTGTCAGCTGACGTGTTCAAACTAAAAGCACGTCGGTTTCCGCAGTTACAGACATCATCAAAATCTAACCATCTATATTCTTCATCACTTCAAACCTCATAGTTTTCAATTCAATTAGTTTCAATGATAAATTATAATTAAACCCTTTCTGCCAAGGAGAATAATTAAATTAAAAATATCGCAAAAGTTTCCAAACGAACACTGGCGCACAACCCTGGCGCCCACAACTTATAGCATCCACACCGATACCTTTTCCCGGGCTACCTACCTCTTCACCCTAGCTTATATCCTCACCAGGCAGGAGCCCTCCTCTCCCTACTAAACCATAACTTCATAACCCAGGTATGTAATGTATCCTCGCTGGCACCAGAATAGGAAGCCCATGTTATTCTCCGTTAACCTCACAACTTGCCGAAACTCTAGCAGTCAGTCTCAGTGCGGTTATTCGGGCGACCAGACCACACACATGCCGCCGGCCGCCCAGCACCTGCAGGGAGAGCTATAAGGGAGGGAGGCAGTGAAACTCACTCTCAGGACTGTACAACACCCCCGGGGAGAGAGGCAGAGTTTTAACCCTCACCCAGAACAGTTTACGTTTCTCCACGAATCAGATTTAGTTAGACAGCAGTAATGTGTAACACCTGGAGTTATTGTTATTATCAATTAGTTTAGAGTGTAATAACAGTAATTACAATTAACATGTATGCTTTAGAGAAACATTCTGTGTAGGACAGTGAGTGAGAGTTAGAATAAAAAACTATATTGTATTTTAATGATGGTGCTATATTGACGTTACCATTTGTTGAGCCTTAGGACAAAAATTAAAAAAAAAAAAAATTCTTACTAATCTTACGTAATTCAGTACAATGATTAGTAAATTGATAGTTGCCATTGAAACCTGTACATATAATTTTTAATATTCCCCTCGAAAAATATTAAATCACTGTACCGACATGTTTGATTGGTTGACTGAAATAGACATGTCGTAATGGTCGCACAGTTAATTATTGGTATTTGGTAATTCTTAGGAACTTATGAGTATATGTCATAATAATTTTCAATGGGATTAAAATAAGGTTTCACAAATATTTTAATATTCAGGCGGTAGATATCTTTTAAGAGGTCTGGGTTTGAGAGGAGTGCATGGTGGTGGTCTCAGTGGGTCTGGGTATCACAAGTTGTACGTCTGTTTGGTCCGGAATTTTAATTTATAATCATGGTAATGTAAATCCCTTGGTAGTTAGAACGTACAGTATATACGACATGTCTATTTCAGTCAACCAATCAAACATGTCGGTACAGTGATTTAATATTTTTCGAGGGGAATATTAAAAATTATATGTACAGGTTTCAATGGCAACTATCAATTTACTAATCATTGTACTGAATTACGTAAGATTAGTAAGAATTTTTTTTTTTTTTAATTTTTGTCCTAAGGCTCAACAAATGGTAACGTCAATATAGCACCATCATTAAAATACAATATAGTTCTTTATTCTAACTCTCACTCACTGTCCTACACAGAATGTTTCTCTAAATCATACATGTTAATTGTAATTACTGTTATTACACTCTAAACTAATTGATAATAACAATAACTCCAGGTGTTACACATTACTGCTGTCTAACTAAATCTGATTCGTGGAGAAACGTAAGCTGTTCTGGGTGAGGGTTAAAACTCTGCCTCTCTCCCGGGGGTGTTGTACAGTCCTGAGAGTGAGTTTCACTGCCTCCCTCCCTTATAGCTCTCCCTGCAGGTGCTGGGCGGCCGGCGGCATGTGTGTGGTCTGGTCGCCCGAATAACCGCACTGAGACTGACTGCTAGAGTTTCGGCAAGTTGTGAGGTTAACGGAGAATAACATGGGCTTCCTATTCTGGTGCCAGCGAGGATACATTACATACCTGGGTTATGAAGTTATGGTTTAGTAGGGAGAGGAGGACTCCTGCCTGGTGAGGATATAAGCTAGGGAGAAGAGGTAGGTAGCCCGGGAAAAGGTATCGGTGTGGATGCTATAAGTTGTGGGCGCCAGGGTTGTGCGCCAGTGTTCGTTTGGAAACTTTTGCGATATTTTTAATTTAATTATACTCCTTGGCAGAAAGGGTTTAATTATAATTTATCATTGAAACTAATGGAATTGAAAACTATGAGGTTTGAAGTGATGAAGAATATAGATGGTTAGATTTTGATGATGTCTGTAACTGCGGAAACCGACGTGCTTTAGTTTGAACACGTCAGCTGACACAGTGGAGGGTCGGACAGGGTGGAAAATCACAACGGACAGGAGAGTTAGAGCCACAGTATGTGTAAGGCAGCAGGGAAGGAGGTCTTTTTTTTTTTAATTTCTGAAAGCTTAAGTTTTATGATGCGCTGTACCTACTTCATGGTGTAAAGCACTAATGTCTCAAACATAGTTAACTACATAATACACAAAGTTACAAATATGTACCTTACCCTTGCCATAAGAAATTAATAAATGCACCAGCGGATTTTTTATATTAAAAGTGTACTGATCTACACAAATTAATAATAACTTGGCGCTAATACTATCCCAGGCAAATATATAGAAAAATAACGTGTTTACAGAAGCTTTCACAATTTATGTAGATGACGCAATGTACTTATTTGGCAAAAGGAATTATCAAGAATAAGGAAATAAAATATCTGATAGTATGGAAACAAACTTCAGCTTTACAGTAAAAACAAAATACAGTCCAGGAACAGTGATCCATTAAACTCAACACTGGTACATGGGGTTAAACACATATAACACACACACTCCATCTAGAAGTTTGTGTCTTAGAGAGCCTATTAAGTTATCTTATAGAGACATGTAAGTGCACTGATCTACTCAATGGGCTTCAAACGAATGATTACGGTAAACTTGGTGTCCATTCAATAAAGTTTACTAGACTGTTTACTGTGTACAAATTACACTTTTAATGGCCATATGATTTAGGGTCGCTGATGGCTCGTAGCCGTCCAGGATCAACATATAAATACATTTGCTGATACAGTGTGTGGATCAAAGTCTATCATACAGTGAGTCTTAGTGAAGGCTCTTACTGGATGATGTTATTGCCCGAGTGTATAGAGTAACACTACATAATCTCAGGTGTTCAAATATACATGAGTGCACATGCGTAAATACATACAGGAAAATTACATAGTCACACCCACACACACATACCTCCCTCTCTTGCGTCCTGACAAGTTCAAAAGTTCTTCAGTACATAAACTTCTACTTCGCTAAGCCTGAGAAATTTTATAATAACTTCCCTGATCAGAAGTATTTATACGCCTCTCGTAGAAAAAAAGTGCCCGATTAATGTTACACCGGTACCCCCACAAGTGATATATTCTGAAACTTATTCCTCGTCGCTAGAAACTTTCACAGGGACAAACTTAAAGGAGTTTGGCGATACATTTCAGGTCAGAAACTTTTATACGTTACTTGTTAGACGAAGTTAGGAGACGAAAATGAGTGTAGGAGGATGTACAAATAAATGAATATCTTCATACAAAATGTAACCTGACCTGACCAAACCTAACCTAACCTATTTAAAGTATAAATTAAACATCATATGGCAGTAAGCAAGGGCTGAAAAGAAATATACAAAATCTTACAATATACCAATTAATATTAAGTTGTAATAATAAAACCAAAAAGTTATCTCTATTTGACAAAAACGATTGATGATTTGTAAAAGCTTAAACTAAACAGGGATAATTGCCTAATATCGATAACTTCTATGTATTATTTTAAGCTTCTAACTGGCCATCGGTGATCATGTACTTCATCATATTAGGTATTAATGAATTGTAAAATAGAAAACTTAAACTAACTTAACCTAACATTAACAAATATTAACTAAGTGTTATTATTATTTTTTTTCGTTTTACATACAGGATAATCATCATGGGTGATATGATATTATGATATATTCTGAAAAAATGTAAAAGACGTAAGTTTCGGAGAAAAAGAATTAAATCTAAAGTTACTCAAAACAACAGTAAAGATTTAAACTATACAGATGAGAGGAAAACAAATACCAGTAATAAGTGCAAGTAATAAATAACTAAATAAACCCTGGAACTAAATATATATATTTTGATGTTCTTCGGTTTTTATACTATAGACTAACTGCAGTATATACTTATAACATTTAATCAAGTAATAATAATGGTTGCCCCTCGTGTACGAGGATGGGCCGGCCCAAGGCGTGAATTTGTTTAAGGTGTAGAAGCTATAGTCAACACAACTACCACACCCTAAGTTAACGAGTTGCATGACCTAGTGTCAAGGAATAATCCGAGAAGACCGGACAACTCGCCAACTGCACTGGCTAACCATTACCCCGGAACACAATCCACTAATTGATTAACATCCAGGCCGCTAATTACTGCTGGGTCGACAGAGCCAAATGACGTAAACAAAAAAAACAAAAACAAAACAGTCCTACCCTGCTCGGGAATCAAACTCGAGTCGACTCGCATTAAAAGCAGAGCATGGGGACCATTACACCACGTGTCACCAAAATAATTTTTTTTTTTTTCGTGCTGGTCAAGCCCCGACCAGAGGTTAGCTAGACCCCCGGACAACTCTTTCGGAGCTTGACCAGCACGTCGTATTTGTATTATTATCTCGACCTAATTATATGTTACAAAGTCACTTGTGAGTTTTTCGGTGTTGTTTTTAATAATATTTACTTATTGTAAGTTAATGTCAACAAATAATTGACTAAAATAATATAAAAACAAACAAATATAAACGGAACTCCACGTAATATATACTATATGTTACACTAAATATGAATAATTGACGATTAGTGATAAATTCTAGGTGTTTCTCTTTTTGGGAAACTTTTCACCGGCCATAAACGATCCTGTAGATCATAAATGTACAAATAAATGAATACCTTCATACATAATGTAACCTGACCTGACCAAACCTAACCTAACCTATTTAAAGTATAAATTAAACATCATATGGCAGTAAGCAAGGGCTGAAAAGAAATATACAAAATCTTACAATATACCAATTAATATTAAGTTGTAATAATAAAACCAAAAAGTTATCTCTATTTGACAAAAACGATTAATGATTTGTAAAAGCTTAAACTAAACAGGGATAATTGCCTAATATCGATAACTTCTATGTATTATTTTAAGCTTCTAACTGGCCATCGGTGATCATGTACTTCATCATATTAGGTATTAATGAATTGTAAAATAGAAAACTTAAACTAACTTAACCTAACATTAACAAATATTAACTAAGTGTTATTATTTTTTTACCTACCAGAGGGTTGTGGGACCAGAGTGTGTTACCTGCCACAGCGTTGTGGGACCAGAGTGTGTTACCTGCCAGAGGGTTGTGGGACCAGAGTGTGTTACCTACCAGAGGGTTGTGGGACCAGAGTGTGTTACCTGCCAGAGGGTGCAGGACCAGGTGTTACCTACCAGGGGTGCAGGACTAGAGTGTGTTACCTACCAGGAGGTGCAGGCCCAGGTGTGTTGCCACCAGAGGGTTGTGGGACAGAGGTGTGTTACCTACCAGAAGTGCAGGACAGAATCTGTTGCCTGCCAGAGCGTTGTGGGACCAGAGTGTGTTACCTACCAGGAGGGTGCGGGCTAGGTGTGTTGTTGCCTGCCAGAGGGTTGTGGGACCAGGTGTTGCCAGAGGGTTGTGGGACCAGAGTGTGTTACCTGCCAGGGGTGCGGGACCAGAGTGTGTTACCTACCAGGAGGGTGCGGGCCCAGAGTGTGTTGCCTGCCAGAGGGTTGTGGGACCAGAGTGTGTTACCTGCCAGAGGGTTGTGGGATCAGAGTGTGTTACCAGCCAGAGGGTTGTGGGATCAGAGTGTGTTACCTGCCAGAGGGTTGTGGGACCAGAGTGTGCTACCTGCCAGAGGGTTGTGGGACCAGAGTGTGTTACCTGCCAGAGGGGTGAGTAAGGCGGTGTAGGTTGGAAGTGAGGCAGGAACACGAGTCTTGACCCTTAGCAAAATGAAGTGGGGAGACCATTAACCAACACGTCATCATTAGCCAGCACGTCACCATTAACCATCAACTCGTCACGATTAACCAAGGCGTTACCATTAACTAACACGTCACCATTAACTAACAGGTCAACATAAACCAACGCGTCACCATTAACCAACACATCACCATTAACTAGCACTTTACTCTTATGCTACACGTCACCATTAACCAACACATCACCATTACTAGCACTTTACTCTTATGCTATTTGTCACCATTAACCTACGCGTCAACATTAACCAACATGTCATCATTAACCAACGCGTCACCATTAACTAGCACTTTACTCTTATGCTACACGTCACCATTAACCTACACGTCACCATTAACCTACGCGTCAACATTAACCAACATGTCACCATTAACCAACACATCACCATTAACCAGCACTTTACTCTTATGCTACACGTCACCATTAACCTACACGTCACCATTAACCTACGCGTCAACATTAACCAACATGTCACCATTAACCAACGCGTCACCAAACACAGCAATAGGTGTGTGTCGTCCGCTGTACCATTATTTAAAGATTAATTTCGTTTTGTAATGAGGAACAAATATAACACAGACTCATCAGCTTCCTAATGGGACGACATAAAGGTGGTCAGGTATACTTCAGCCGGAGACAAATATGAGCTTAGGTTAGGTTAGGTTAGGTTGAATTATTTCATGATAGTTTTGTTGGGTCGATTTCTTAGGTTATGTTGGGTTGGCATAAGTAGTTTAGGTTATATTAGGTTAGGTTAAATAACTCATTGATAATTAGGTTAGGTTGAAATTACATACTGATAGTTAGCAAAACAAAATTAATGTGTGTGCAAACGACAGCTTAATGTACAATACTATACAGAACTCTTGACAGTTAGCATCTGAACTTCAGCCTTACTTACTGAAGCTGTTTCAGAGAGTAGTGAGGGAGGCGCCATACTCTAGGTTCTTGAGATAACTTGATATACACGGTTCAGTAATCAATAGACTGTTGAAAATCCCATATTTTAAATTATTGTATTTAAGTCAAATTATTGTCCGTGAAACAGTAGGCTATCGTTGCTCATAACATAACGCGTTTGAATATTCAATTGATAAATACAATCGTACAAAAGGAGAGGAAAATATTTTATTTTTTACTTGTACCTAGTCCAAGGAATCTCATTGTTTATATTACAAAAACTGAAAGATGAGAATTTGTTCATTAGTTCATATAATACAAGTTCCTAACTTTATCCACATGCATTGAGAAATATCCCATGTACAAATAAAACAAGTCATGATGCTATACACTGTAGAGCCGGGCATATTTATGACCCCTACAGGTAATTCATCATATCAGACTGCTGTACTAACAAGGTGTCAGGTGCCATTAACAACTAAGAGTGACAACAGACAATAAAAGGTGGCTTATTATTATAATACAAAGTAGTGATTTTTATGTGTCTTAATGCAACGTCATCCTTAAGGGAAGTGAATCCTGAGCCGTAGTAGTAGTTAATTTTCTTTC
>NW_024748845.1:0-29246 GCF_018991925.1 Homarus americanus
CCCTGATCGAGTATAACAAAGTCCCCTGATCGAGTATAACAAAGTTCCCTGCTCGAGTATAACAAAAACCCCTGATCGAGTGTAACGAATTCCCCTGGCCGAGTATAACAAATTCCCCTGATCGAGTATAACAAAGCTCTGTGGTCGAGTATTTCAAAGCCCCCTAATCGAGTATAAAAAAACCCCTGGTCGAGTATAACAAAGTCCCCTGTTCGAGTATAACAAAGTCCAATTATCGAGTATAACAAAGGCCGTGATCGAGTATAATAAAGGCTCCTGGTCGAGGATAACAAAGTCCCCTGATCGAGTACTCCAAAGTCCCATGATCGAGTATAACAAAGTCCCCTGATCGAGTAAAACAAACATCCCACATCGAGTATAACAAAGTCCCCTGATCGAGTATAACTAAGTCCCCTGATCGCATATAACAAAGTCCCCCTCATCGAGTATAACAAAGTCTCCTCATCGAGAATAACAAAGTTCCCTCATCAAGCATAACAAAGCCCTCTCATCGAGTATAAGAAAGGGCCCTGATTGAATATAACAAAGTCCCTGGGTTGGAGTATATAAAGTCCCCTGATCGAAAGTATATAACAAAAGTCCCTGATCGAGTATAACAAACCTCCTGGATCGAGCATATATAAAGTCCCCTTATCGAGTATATCAAAGCCCCCTGATCGAGTATAACAAAGTCCCCTGATCGAGAATAACAAAGGCCCCTGATCGAGTATAACAAAGTCCCCTGATCGAGTATAACAAAGTCCCCTTATCAAGAATAACAAAGTCCCCTGATCGAGTATAACAAAGCCCTCTGATCGAGTATATCAAAGCCCATGATCGAGTATAAAAAAAGTCCCCTGATCGAGTATAACAAAGTCCCCTTATCGAGTAAAATAAAGCCCCCTGATCGAGTATAACAAAGTACCCTGGTCGAGTATAACAAATTCACCTGATCGAGTATAACAAATTCCCCTGATCGAGTATAACAAAGTTCCCTGATCGAGTATTACAAAGTCCCCTCATTGAGTATAACTAAGTCCCCTGGTCGAGTATAACAAAGTCCCCTGATCGAGTATAACAAAGCACTGTGGATCGAGTATAACAAAGTTCTCTAATTGAGTATAAAGTTCTGGTCGAAAGTATAACAAAGTCCCTTGTCAGAGTATACAAAAGTCTTATTATTGAGTATAATATAGTCTCTGATCGAGTATAAATAGTAATTCTTTAATCGAGTATATAACACAGTCCCTCTATCGTGTATAAATAAAGCCCTTGGTCGAAAGTATAATTAAATTCTGATCGTAGTATAACAAATTCTTGATCGAGTATAACAAAGATCCTGACGAGTATGTATAGTCTCGATCGAGTATAACAAAGGTCTTCAATATATATGCAATTGAAATCTCTGATCGAGTATAACAAAGTCCCCTGATCGAGTATAACAAAGCTTTCTGATCGAGTATAACAAAGTCCCCTGATCGAGTATAACAAAGTCCTCTGATCAAATATAACAAAGTCCCCTAATTGAATATTTCAAAGCCCCCTCGTCGAGTATAACAAAGTCCCCTGATCTAGTATAACAAAGCCCTCTGATCGAGTATAACAAAGCCCCCTGATAGAGTATAAAAAAGCCCCCTGGTCGAGTATAACAAATTCCCCTGATAGAGTATAACAAAGTCCCATTATCGAGTATAACAAAGGCCCCTGATCGAGAATAACAAAGGCCCATGGTCGAGTTTAACAATGTCCCCTAATCGAGTATAACAAAGTCCCCTGATCGAGTACAACAAAGTCCCCTTATCGAGAATAACAAAGTCCCCAGGTCGAGTATAACAAAGCCCTCAGATCGAGTAGAGCAAAACCCAAGATCGAGTATAAAAAAGTCCCCTGATCGAGTATAACAAAGTCCCCTTATCGAGTAAAAAAATCCCTCCTGATCGAGTATAACAAACTCCCCTGATCGAGTATATCAAAATCCCCTGGACGAATATAACAAAGTCTCCTAATTGAGTATAACAATGCTCCCTGATCGAGTATAACAAATTCCCCTAATCGAGTATAACAAAGTCCCCTGATCAAGTATAACAAAACCCCCTGCTTGAGTATAACAATGTCCCCTGGTCGAGTATAACAAAGTCCCCTGGTCGAGTATAACAAAGCCCCCAGATCGAGTATAAAAAAGCCCCCTGGTCGAGTATAACAAAGTCCCCTAGTCGAGTATAACAAAGTCCCATTATCGAGTATAACACAGGCCCCTGATCGAGTATAACAAAGGCCCCTAATCGAGTATAACAAATTCCCCTGATCGAGTACAACAAAGTCACCTGGTCGAGTATAACAAATTCCCCTGATGGAGTATAACAAATTCCCCTGATCGAATATAACAAAGATCTCTGATCAAGTATAAGGAAGGCCCCTGATCGAGTTTAACAAAGGCCCCTGGTCGAGTATAACAAAGTCCCCTCATCGAGTATAACAAAGTTCCCTGATCGAGTATAACAAAGTCCCCTGTTCGAGTATAACAAAGTCCAATTATCGAGTATAACAAAGGCCCTGATTGAGTATAATAAAGGTTCCTTGTCGAGTATAACAAAGTCCCCTGATCCAGTACTTCAAAGTTCCCTGATCGAGTATAACAAATTCCTCTGATCGAGTATAACAAAGTCCCCTAATTGTGTATAACAAAGTCCCCTTATCGAATATAATAAAGCCCTTGATCGAGTATAACAAAGCCCTCTGATCAAGTATAACAAAGTCCCCTGATCGAGTATAACAAAGGCCCCTGGTCGAGTATAACAAACTCCTCTCATCGAGTATAACAAAGTCCCCTGATCGAGTAAAACAAAGTCCCCTGGTCATGTATAACAAAGTCCCCTGATCGAGTATAACAAAGCCCTCTCATCGATTATAACAAAGCCCTTTGATCGAGTATAACAAATCCCCCTGATCGAGTATAAAAAAGCCCCCTGGTCGAGTTTAACAAAGTCCCCTAGTCGAGTATAACAAATTCCCCTGATTGAGTATAACAAATTCCCCTGATCGAGTATAACAAAGTTCCATGATCGAGTATAACACAGCCCCCTGATCGTGTATAACAAAGTCCCCTGGTCAAGTATAACAAAGACGCCTGATCGAGTATAACAAAGCTCTGTGATCGAGTATAACAAAGCCCCCTGATCGAGTATAAAAATGCCTTCTGGTCGAGTATAACAAAGTCCCCTGATCGAGTATAACAAAGTCCTCTGATCAAGTATAACAAAGACCCATAATTGAGTATAACAAAGGCTCCTGATCGAGTATAACAAAGTCCCCTGATCGAGTATGACAAAGTCCCCTGATCGAGTAAAACAAAAACCCCTGATCGAGTATAACAAAGTCTGCTGATCGAGTATAACAAAGGCCTCTGGTCGAGTATAACAAAGTCCTCTCATCGAGAATAACAAAGTCCCCTGATCGAGTATAACAAAGTTCCCTGATCGGGTATAACAAAGCCCCCTGATCGAGTATAACAAAGTCCCCTGATCAAGTAGAACAAAGTCCGTTGATCGAGTATAACAAAGTTCCCTAATCGAGTATAACACAGCCCCCTGATCGAGTATAACAAAGTCCCCTGGTCGATTATAACAAAGTCCCCTGATCGAGTATAACAAAGTCCCCAGATCGAGTATAACAAAGTCCCCTGATCGAGTAAAACAAACAGACCTGATTGAGTATAACAAAGTCCTCTGATCGAGTATAAAAAAGCCCCTGGTGCGAGTATTACAAAGTCCTCATTGAGTACTTCAAGTCCCTGGTCGAGTATAACAAAGTCCCTGATCGGTATAACAAAGCACTCTGATCGAGTATAACAAAGCCCCCTAATCGAGTATAAAAAAGCCCCCTGGTCGAGTATAACAAAGTCCCCTGGTCGAGTATAACAAAGTCTTATTATTGAGTATAAAATAGGCCCCTGATCGAGTATAACAAAGGCCTTTAATCGAGTATAACACAGTCCCCTCATCGTGCATAACAAAGTCCCCTCGTCGAGTATAACAAATTCCCCTGATCGAGTATAACAAATTCTCCTGATCGAGTATAACAAAGATCCCTGTTCGAGTATAAAAAAGGCCCCTGATCGAGTATAACAAAGGCCCCTGGTCGAGTATAACAAAATCCCCTGATCGAGTATAACAAAGTCCCCTGATCGAGTATAACAAAGTGCACAGTAAGGCAAAATCCACAAGTCGAGTATAACAAAGTCTCTGGTCTGAAATTATAACAAAGTCACTCTGATCGAATATAAAAGTCCCTAATTGAATATTTCAAAAACCCCCTCGTCAAAATTATAACAAAAGAGTCCCCTGATCGAGGTATAACAAAAAGGCCCGCAGTCAGGTATAACAAAGCCCTGATAGAGTGTAGCCCCCTGGTCGAGTATAACAAAGTCCCCTGATGGAGTATAACAAAGTCCCATTATCGAGTATAACAAAGGCCCCTGATCGAGAATAACAAAGGCCCATGGTCGAGTTTAACAAAGTCCCCTGATCGAGTATAACAAAGTCCCCTGATCGAGTACAACAAAGTCCCCTTATCGAGAATAACAAAGTCCCCAGGTCGAGTATAACAAAGCCCTCAGATCGAGTAGAGCAAAACCCAAGATCGAGTATAAAAAAGTCCCCTGATCGAGTATAACAAAGTCCCCTTATCGAGTAAAAAAATCCCTCCTGATCGAGTATAACAAACTCCCCTGATCGAGTATATCAAAATCCCCTGGACGAATATAACAAAGTCTCCTAATTGAGTATAACAATGCTCCCTGATCGAGTATAACAAATTCCCCTAATCGAGTATAACAAAGTCCCCTGATCAAGTATAACAAAACCCCCTGCTTGAGTATAACAATGTCCCCTGGTCGAGTATAACAAAGTCCCCTGGTCGAGTATAACAAAGCCCCCAGATCGAGTATAAAAAAGCCCCCTGGTCGAGTATAACAAAGTCCCCTAGTCGAGTATAACAAAGTCCCATTATCGAGTATAACAGGCCCTGATCGAGTATAACAAAGGCCCCTAATCGAGTATAACAAATTCCCCTGATCGAGTACAACAAAGTCACCTGGTCGAGTATAACAAATTCCCCTGATGGAGTATAACAAATTCCCCTGATCGAATATAACAAAGATCTCTGATCAAGTATAAGGAAGGCCCCTGATCGAGTTTAACAAAGGCCCCTGGTCGAGTATAACAAAGTCCCCTCATCGAGTATAACAAAGTTCCCTGATCGAGTATAACAAAGTCCCCTGTTCGAGTATAACAAAGTCCAATTATCGAGTATAACAAAGGCCCTGATTGAGTATAATAAAGGTTCCTTGTCGAGTATAACAAAGTCCCCTGATCCAGTACTTCAAAGTTCCCTGATCGAGTATAACAAATTCCTCTGATCGAGTATAACAAAGTCCCCTAATTGAGTATAACAAAGTCCCCTTATCGAATATAATAAAGCCCTTGATCGAGTATAACAAAGCCCTCTGATCAAGTATAACAAAGTCCCCTGATCGAGTATAACAAAGGCCTCTGGTCGAGTATAACAAACTCCTCTCATCGAGTATAACAAAGTTCCCTTATCGAGTAAAACAAAGTCCCCTGGTCATGTATAACAAAGTCCCCTGATCGAGTATAACAAAGCCCTCTCATCGATTATAACAAAGCCCTTTGATCGAGTATAACAAATCCCCCTGATCGAGTATAAAAAAGCCCCCTGGTCGAGTTTAACAAAGTCCCCTAGTCGAGTATAACAAATTCCCCTGATTGAGTATAACAAATTCCCCTGATCGAGTATAACAAAGTTCCATGATCGAGTATAACACAGCCCCCTGATCGTGTATAACAAAGTCCCCTGGTCAAGTATAACAAAGACGCCTGATCGAGTATAACAAAGCTCTGTGATCGAGTATAACAAAGCCCCCTGATCGAGTATAAAAATGCCTTCTGGTCGAGTATAACAAAGTCCCCTGATCGAGTATAACAAAGTCCTCTGATCAAGTATAACAAAGACCCATAATTGAGTATAACAAAGGCTCCTGATAGGAGTATAACAAACCCTGATCTGAGTATGACAAAGTTCCTGATCTACGGTATAACCATAAGCCCCTGATCGAGTATAGCTCTGCAGTCCCCTGATCAGTAAAATACAAGTCGTTGATCGAGTATAACAAGTTCCTAATCGAGAGGTATAACAAGAGTTCCTGATCGGGTATAAACAAGCCTGATCAGGTATAACAAAGTCCCTGATCCGATGGGAACAAAGTCCGTTGATCGAGTATAACAAAAGTTCCCCTAATCAGGTATAACACGGCCCTGATCCAGGTATAACAAATTCCCTGATCCCGAGTATAACGAAGTCCCTGATCCATTATAAGCAAAACCCTGATCGAGTATAAAAAAGCCCCCTGGTCGAGTATAACAATGTCCCCTGGTCGAGTTTAACAAAGTCCCATGATCGAATATAACAAAGGCTCCTTATCGAGCATAACAAAGG
The DNA here is from genome assembly GCF_018991925.1 of Homarus americanus. Classification (NCBI taxonomy): domain Eukaryota; kingdom Metazoa; phylum Arthropoda; class Malacostraca; order Decapoda; family Nephropidae; genus Homarus; species Homarus americanus. The sequence goes on from NW_024748845.1 coordinate 6,514, forward strand.
CCCCTGGTTGAGTATAACAAAGTCCCCTGATCGAGTATAACAAAGGCCCCTAATCGAGTATAACAAAGTCCCATGATCAAGTATAACAAATTCCCCTGATCGAGTATAACGAAGTTCCCTGATCGAGTATTACAAAGCCCCCTGATCGAGTATAACAAAGTCCCCTGGTCGAGTATAACAAAGTCCCCTGATCGAGTATAACAAACCCTTCTGATCGAGTATAACAAAGCCCCCTCATCGAGTATAAAAAAGCCCTCTGGTCGAGTATAACAAAGTCCCGTAGTCGAGTATAACAAAGTCCCATTATCGAGTATAACACAGGCCCCTGATCGAGTATAACAAAGTCCCCTGATCGAGTATAACAAAGTTCCATAGTCGAGTATAACAAATTCCCCTGATCAAGGCTAACAAATTCCCCAGATCGAGTAAAATAAAGTTACCTGATCGAGTATAAAAAAGCCCCCTGGTCGAGTATAACAAAGTCCCCTGATCGAGTATAACAAAGTTCCATAGTCGAGTATAACAAATTCCACTGATCAAGGCTAACAAATTCCCCTGATCGAGTATAAGAAAGGCCCCTGATCGAGTATAAAAAAGCCCCCTGGTCGGGTATAACAAAGTCCCCTGTCGAGTATAACAAATTCCCCTGATCAAGGCTAACAAATTCCCCAGATCGAGTATAATAAAGTTTCCTGATCGAGTATAAAAAAGGCCCCTGGTCAAGTATAACAAAGTCCCCTGATCAAGTATAACAAAGTCCCCTGCTCGAATATAACAAAGTTACCTGATCGAGTATAACAAAGCCACCCTGATCGAGTATAACAAAGTCCAATTATCGAGTATAACAAAGGCCCTGATCGAGAATAATAAAGGCCCCTGGTCGAGTAAAACAAAGTCCCCTGATCGAATATTTCAAAATCCCCTGATCGAGTATAACAAAGTCCCCTAATCGAGTAAAACAAACACCCCTGATCGAGTATAACAAAGTCCCCTGATCGAGTGTAACAAAGTCCCGTGATCCAGTATAACTAAGTCCCCTGATCGCGTATAACAAAATTCCCTGATCGAGTATAACAAAGTCCCCTAATCGAGTATAACAATGTCCCCAAATTGAGTATAACAAAGCCTCCTCGTCGGGTATAACAAAGTCCCCTGATCGCGTATAACAAAGCCCTCTGATCGAGTATAATAAAGCCCCCTGATCGAGTATAAAAAAAGCCCCCTGTTCGAGTATAACAAAGTTCCCTGATCGAGTATAACAAAGTCTCCTGATCGAGTATAACAAAGCCCTCTGATCGAGTATATCAAAGCCCATGATCGAGTATAAAAAAGTCCCTTGATCGAGTATAACAAAGTCCCCTTATCGAGTAAAATAAAGCCCCCTGATCGAGTATAACAAAGTACCCTGGTCGAGTATAACAAATTCCCCTGATCGAGTATAACAAATTCCCGTGATCAAGTATAACAAAGTTCCCTGATCGAGTATTACAAAGTCCCCTCATCGAGTATAACTAAGTCCCCTGGTCGAGTATAACAAAGTCCCCTGATCGAGTATAACAAAGTACTCTGATCGAGTATAACAAAGCCCCCTAATCGACTATAAAAAAGCCCCCTGGTCGAGTATAACAAAGTCCCCTGGTCGAGTATAACAAAGTCTTATTATTGAGTATAAAATAGGCCCCGGATCGAGTATAAGAAAGGCCTCTAATCGAGTATAACACAGTCCCCTCATCGTGTATAACAAAGTCCCCTGGTCGAGTATAACAAATTCCCCTGATCGAGTATAACAAATTCCCCTGATCGAGTATAACAATGATCCCTGATCGAGTATAAAAAAGGCCCCTGATCGAGTATAACAAAGGCCCCTGGTCGAGTATAACAAAGTCCCCTGATCGAGTATAACAAAGTCGCCTGATCGAGTATAACAAAGTCCCCTGGTCGAGTAAAACAAAGTCCCCTGATCGAGTATAACAAAGCTTTCTGATCGAGTATAACAAAGTCCCCTGATCGAGTATAACAAAGTCCTCTGATCGAATATAACAAAGTCCCCTAATTGAATATTTGAAAGCCCCCTCGTCGAGTATAACAAAGTCCCCTGATCGAGTATAACAAAGCCCTCTTATCGAGTATAACAAAGCCCCGTGATAGAGTATAAAAAAGCCCCCTGGTCGAGTATAACAACGTCCCCTGATAGAGTATTAACAAAGTCCCATTATCGAGTATAACAAAGGCCCCTGATCGAGAATAACAAAGGCTTACGGTCGAGTTTAACAAAGTCCCCTGATCGAGTATAACAAAGTCCCCTGATCGAGTACAACAAAGTCCCCTTATCGAGAATAACAATGTCCCCAGGTCGAGTATAACAAAGCCCTCAGATCGAGTAGAGCAAAACCCAAGATCGAGTATAAAAAAGTCCCCTGATCGAGTATAACAAAGTCCCCTTATCGAGTATAAAAAACCCTCCTGATCGAGTATAACAAACTCCACTGATCGAGTATAACAAAATCCCCTGGACGAGTATAACAAAGGCTCCTGATTGAGTATAACAATGCTCCCTGATCGAGTATAACAAATTCCCCTGATCGAGTATAACAAAGTCCCCTGATCAAGTATAACAAAACCCCCTGCTCGAGTATAACAATGTCCCCTGGTCGAGTATAACAAAGTCCCCTGGTCGAGTATAACAAAGCCCCCAGATCGAGTATAAAAAATGCCCCCTGGTCGAGTATAACAAAGTCCCCTAGTCGAGTATAACAAAGTCCCATTATCGAGTATAACACAGGCCCCTGATCGAGTATAACAAAGTCCCCTGATCGAGCATAACAAAGTCCCCTGGTCGAGTATAACAAATTCCCCTGATGGAGTATAACAAATTCCCCTGATCGAATATAACAAAGATCCCTGATCAAGTATAAGGAAGGCCCTGATCGAGTTTAACAAAGGCCCTGGTCGAGTATAACAAAATCCGTGATCGAGTATAAACAAAGTCCCTGATCGGTATAACAAAGCTCTGTGATCGAGTATTTCAAAAGCCTTCTGATCCAGAGTATAAAAGCCACCTGGTCGGTATAACAAAGTCCCTGTTCGAGTACAACAAGTCCAATTATAACAAAGTCCCCTGATCGGTATAATAAAGTCCTCTGATCGAGAGATCCGCCCCTTATCCGATATAATAAAGCCTTATCGAGTCTGACTGAGAGCACAAAAGGCCCCTGGTCGAGTATAACAAGCTCACTCTCATCTCAGGTGAATAGTGTCCCTGATCGAGTAAAAACAAAAGTCCCTGGTCATGTATATGAAGTCCCTGATCGAGTATAACAAAGCCCTCTCATCGATTATAACAAAGCCCTTTGATCGAGTATAACAAATCCCCCTGATCGAGTATAAAAAAGCCCCCTGGTCGAGTTTAACAAAGTCCCCTGGTCGAGTATAACAAATTCCCCTGATTGAGTATAACAAATTCCCCTGATCGAGTATAACAAAGTTCCATGATCGAGTATAACACAGCCCCCTGATCGTGTATAACAAAGTCCCCTGGTCGAGTATAACAAAGACGCCTGATCGAGTATAACAAAGCTCTGTGATCGAGTATAACAATGCCCCCTGATCGAGTATAAAAATGCCTTCTGGTCGAGTATAACAAAGTCCCCTGATCGAGTATAACAAAGTCCTCTGATCGAGTATAACAAAGACCCATACTTGAGTATAACAAAGGCTTCTGATCGAGTATAACAAAGTCCCCTGATCGAGTATGACAAAGTCCCCTGATCGAGTAAAACAAAAACCCCTGATCGAGTATAACAAAGTCTGCTGATCGAGTATAACAAAGGCCCCTGGTCGAGTATAACTAAGTCCCCTAATCGCGTATAACAAAGTCCCCTGATCGAGTATAACAATGTCCCCAAATTGAGTATAACAAAGCCCAATTATCGAGTATAACAAAGGCCCTGATCGAGTATAATAAAGGCCCCTGGTCGAGTAAAACAAAGTCCCCTGATCGAATATTTCAAAATCCCCTGATCAAGTATAACAAAGTCCCCTGATCGCGTATAATAAAGCCCTCTGATCGAGTATAACAAAGCCCCCTGATCGAGTATAAAAAAGCCCCCTGTTCGAGTATAACAAAGTTCCCTGATCGAGTATTACAAAGCCCCCTCATCGAGTATAACTAAGTCCCCTGGTCGAGTATAACAAAGTTCCCTGATCGCGTATAACAAAGCCCTCTGATCGAGTATAATAAAGCCCCCTCATCGAGTATAAAAAAGCCCCCTGGTCTAGTATAACAAAGTCCCCTGGTCGAGTATAAGAAAGTCTTATTATTGAGTATAACATAGGCCCCAGATCGTGTATAACAAAGGCCCCTAATCGAGTATAACAAATTCCCTGATCGAGTATAACAAAGTCCCCTGGTCGAGTATAACAAATTCCCCTGATCGAGTATAACAAATTCCCCTGATCGAGTATTACAAAGATCCCTGATCGAGTATAACAAAGGCCCCTCATCGAGTATAACAAAGGCCCCTGGTCGAGTATAACAAAGTCCCCTGATCGAGTATAACAAAGTCCCCTGATCGAGTATAACAAAGTTCCCTGATCAAGTATAACAAAGCCCCTGATCGAGTATAACCAAGTCCCCTGGTCGAGTAAAACAAAGTCCCCTGATCGAGTATAACAAAGCTTTCTGATCAAGTATAACAAAGTCCCCTGATCGAGTATAACAAAGTCCTCTGCTAGAATATAACAATGTCCCTTAATTGAATATTTCAAAGCCTCCTCGTCGAGTATAACAAAGTCCCCTGATTCAGAATAACAAAGCCCTCTGATCGAGTATAACAAAGCCCCCTGATAGAGTATAAAAAAAGCCCCCTGGTCGAGTATAACAAAGTCCCCTGGTCGAGTATAACAAATTCCCATTATCGAGTATAACAAAGGCCCATGATCGAGTATAACAACGGCCCCTGGTCGAGTATAACAAAGTCCCCTGATCGAGTAAAACAAAGTTCCCTGATCGAGTACAACAAAGTACCCTTATCGAGAATAACAAAGTCCCCAGGTCGAGTATAACAAAGCCCTCAGATCGAGTATAGCAAAAACCAAGATCAAGTATAAAAAAGTCCCCTGATCGAGTATAACAAAGTCCCCTCATCGAGTATAAAAAAGCCTCCTGATCGAGTATAACAATCTCCCCTGATCGAGTATAACAAAATCCCCTGGACGAGTATAACAAAGTTTTCTGATTGAGTATAACAAAGCTCCCTGATCGAGTATAACAAATTCCCCTGATCGAGTATAACAAAGTCCCCTGATCAAGTATAACAAAACCCCCTGGTCGAGTATAACAATGTCACCTGGTCGAGTATAACAAAGTCCCATGATCGAATATAACAAAGGCTCCTTATCGAGCATAACAAAGGCTCCTGGTCGAGTATAACAAAGTCTTATTATTGGGTATAACATAGGCCCCTGATCGAGTATAACAAAGGCCCCTAATCGAGTATAACAAAGTCCCCTGATCGAGTATAACAAAGTCCCCTGGTCGAGTATAACAAATTCTGATCGAAAGTATAAAATAAATTCCCCTTGATCGAGTATAACAAAGATCACTGATCGAGTATAACAAAGGCCCCTGATCGAGTATAACAAAAGCCCCTGGTCGAGTATAACAAAGGCCCATGATCGAGTATAACAAAGCCCCATGATCGAGTATAACAAAGTTCCCTGATCGAGTATAACAAAGCCCCTGATCGAGTATAACAAAGTCCCCTGGTCGAGTAAAACCAAGTCCCCTAATCGAGTATAACAAAGCTTTCTGATCGAGTATAACAAAGTCCCCTGGTCGAGTATAACAAAGTCCTCTGATCGAATAAAACAAAGTCCCGTAATTGAATATTTCAATCCCCCTCGTCGAGTATAATAAAGTCCCCTGATCGAGTATAACAAAACCCTCTGATCGAGTATAACAAAGCCCCCTGATAGAGTATAAAAAAGCCCCCTGGTCGAGTATAACAAAGTCACCTGGTCGAGTATAACAAAGTCCCATTATCGAGTATAACAAAGGCCCCTGATCGAGTATAACAAAGGCCCCTGGTCGAGTATAACAAAGTCCTCTCATCGAGTATAACAAAGTCACCTGATCGAGTAAAACAAAGTTCCCTAATCGAGAATAACAAAGCCCCCTGATCGAGTAACACAAAGCCCTCTGATCGAGTATAACAAAGCCCCCTCATCGAGTATAACAATGTCCCATTATCGAGAATAACAAAGGCACCTGATCGAGTATAACAAAGGCACCTGATCGAGAATAACAAACTCCCCTGATCGAGAATAACAAAGTCCCCTTATCAAGAATAACAAAGTCCCCTGATCGAGTATAACAAAGCCCTCTGATCGAGTATATCAAAGCCCATGATCGAGTATAAAAAAGTCCCCTGATCGAGTATAACAAAGTCCCCTTATCGAGTAAAATAAAGCCCCCTGATCGAGTATAACAAAGTACCCTGGTCGAGTATAACAAATTCCCCTGATCGAGTATAACAAATTCCCCTGATCAAGTATAACAAAGTTCCCTGATCGAGTATTACAAAGTCCCCTCATCGAGTATAACTATGTCCCCTGGTCGAGTATAACAAAGTTTCCTGATCGAGTATAACAATGCCCTCTGATCGAGTATAACAAAGCCCCCTGATCGAGTATAAAAAAGCCCCCTGGTCGAGTATAACAAAGTCCCCTGGTCGAGTATAACAAAGTCTTATTATTGAGTATAACATAGGCCCCTGATCGAGTATAACAAAGGCCCCTAATCGAGTATAACAAATTCCCCTTATCGAGTATAACAAAGTCCCCTGGTCGAGTATAACAAATTCCCCTGATCGAGTATAAGAAATTCCCCTGATCGAGTATAACAAAGATCCCTGATCGAGTATAACAAAGGCCACCTGATCGAGTATAAAAAAAGGCCCCTGGTCGAGTATAACAAACTCCCCAGATCGAGTATAACAAATTCCCCTATCGCGTATAACAAAGCCCTCTCATCGAGTATAACAAAGCCCCTTGATCGAGTATAAAAAAGCCCCCTGGTCGAGTATAACAAAGTTCCCTGATCGAGTATTACAAAGCCCCCTCATCGAGTATAACTAAGTACCCGTGGTCGAGTATAACAAAGTCCCCTGATCGAGTATAACAAAGCCCTCTGATCGAGTATAACAAAGCCCCCTAATCGAGTATAAAAAAATCCCCCTGGTCGAGTCTAACAAAGTCCCCTGGTCGAGTATAACAAAGTCTTATTATTGAGTATAACATAGGCCCCTGATCGAGTATAACAAAGGCCCCTAATCGAGTATAACAAATTCCCCTGATCGAGTATAACAAATTCCCCTGATGGAGTATAACAAAGATCCCTGATCGAGTATAACAAAGGCCCCTGATCGAGTATAACAAAGGCCCCTGGTAGAGTATAACAAAGTCCCCTGATCGAGTATAACAGCTTTCTGTTGAGTATAACAAAGTCCCTGATCGAGTATAACAAAAGGTCACTCTGATCGAATATAACAATGTCCTAATTTGAGAGTATAACAAGTCCATGATCCGAATATAACAAAGGCCTCTGTTCCCGGGTTTAAACAACGCCCCTGAATTAGGAGTATAACAAGTCCCTGTTCGAGTATAACAGAGATCCCATTATCGGTATAACAAAAGGCTGATCGAGTATAACAAGGTCCCCTGATCGAGAGTACAACAAAGGTCCCTTATCGAGAATAACAAAGCCCTCCAGATCGAAGTATAGCAAAACCCAAGATCGAGTATAAAAGTCCCCTGATCGAGTATAACAAAAGTCCCTGGTCAGGTATAACAATTCCCTGATCAGGTATAACAAATTCCCCTGGTTAATTACAACAAGATCCCTGTTCAGCGAGAGTACTCAACCAGGCCCCGGATCGAGTATAACAAGCAGCATGGTCGAGTATAACAAAGTCCCATGATCGAGTATAACAAAGTCCCCTGATCGAGTACAATAAAGTCCCCTGATCGAGTATAACAAACTCCCCTGATCGAGTATAACAAAGTCCCCTGATGAAGTATAACAAAACCCCCTGATCGAGTATAAAAAAGCCCCCTGGTCGAATATAACAATATCCCCTGGTCGAGTTTAACAAAGTCCCATGATCGAGTATAACAAAGGCTCCTTATCGAGCATAATAAAGGCCCCTGGTCGAGTATAACAAAGTCCCCTGATCGAGTATAACAAAGGCCCCTAATCGAGTATAACAATGTCCCCTGGTCGAGTATAACAAAGTCCCATGATCGAATAAAGGCCTTTATCGAGCATAACAAAGGCCCCTGGTCGAGTATAACAAAGTCTTATTATTGAGTATAACATAGGCCCCAGATCGTGTATAACAAAGGCCCCTAATCGAGTATAACAAATTCCCTGATCGAGTATAACAAAGTCCCCTGATCGAGTATAACAAATTCCCCTGATCGAGTATAACAAAGGCCCCTGGTCGAGTATAACAAAGTCCCCTGATCGAGTATAACAAAGTCCCCTGGTCGAGTAAAACAAAGTCCCCTGATCGAGTATAACAAAGCTTTCTGATCGAGTATAACAAAGTCCCCTGATCGAGTATAACAAAGTCTTCTCCTAGAATATAACAATGTCCCCTAATTGAATATTTCAAAGCCCCCTCGTCGAGTATAACAAAGTCCCCTGATTGAGTATAACAAAGCCCTCTGATCGAGTATAACAAAGCCCCCTGATAGAGTATAAAAAAGCCCCCTGGTCGAGTATGACAAAGTCCCCTGGTCGAGTATAACAAAGTCCCATTATCGAGTATAACAAAGGCCCCTGATCGAGTATAACAACGGCCCCTGGTCGAGTATAACAAAGTCCCCTGATCGAGTAAAACAAAGTCCCCTGATCGAGTACAACAAAGTAGCCTTATCGAGAATAACAAAGTCCTCAGGTCGAGTATAACAAAGCCCTCTGATCGAGTATAGCAAAAACCAAGATCGAGTATAAAAATGTCCCCTGATCGAGTATAACAAAGTCCCCTTATCGAGTATTAAAAAAGCCTCCTGATCGAGTATAACAATCTCCCCTGATCGAGTATAACAAAATCCCCTGGACGAGTATAACAAAGTTTTCTGATTGAGTATAACAAAGCTCCCTGATCGAGTATAACAAATTCCCCTGATCGAGTAAAACAAAGTCCCCTGATCAAGTATAACAAAACCCCCTGGTCGAGTATAACAATGTCACCTGGTCGAGTATAACAAAGTCCCATGATCGAATATAACAAAGGTCCCTTATCGAGCATAACAAAGGCCCCTGGTCGAGTATACTAAAGTCTTATTATTGAGTATAACATAGGCCCCTGATCGAGTATAACAAAGGCCCCTAATCGAGTATAACAAAGTCCCCTGATCGAGTATAACAAAGTCCCCTGGTCGAGAATAACAAATTCCCCTGATCGAGTATAACAAATTCCCCTGATCGAGTATAATAAAGATCCCTGATCGAGTATAACAAAGGCCCCTGATCGAGTATAACAAAGGCCCCTGGTCGAGTATAACAAAGCCCCTGATCGAGTATAACAAAGTCCCCTGGTCGAGTAAAACAAAGTCCCCTGATCGAGTATAACAAAGCTTTCTGATCGAGTATAACAAAGTCCCCTGGTCGAGTATAACAAAGTCCTCTGATCGAATATAACAAAGTCCCGTAATTTTAATATTTCAATCCCCCTCGTCGAGTATAACAAAGTCCCCTGATCGAGTATAACAAAACCCTCTGATCGAGTATAACAAAGCCCCCTGATAGAGTATAAAAAAGCCCCCTGGCCGAGTATAACAAAGTCCCCTGGTCGAGTATAACAAAGTCCCATTATCGAGTATATCAAAGGCCCCTGATCGAGTATAACAAAGGCCCCTGGTCGAGTATAACAAAGTCCCCTGATCGAGTATAACAAAGTCCCCTGATCGAGTACAACAAAGTCCCCTTATCGAGAATAACAAAGTCCCCAGGTCGAGTATAACAAACCCTTCTGATCGAGTATAACAAAGCCCCCTGATCAAGTATAACAAAACCCCCTGGTCGAGTATAACAATGTCCCCTGGTCGAGTATAACAAAGTCCCATGATCGAATATAACAAAGGCTCCTTATCGAGCATAACAAAGGCCCCTCGTCGAGTATAACAAATTCCCCTGATCGAGTATAACAAAGTTCCCTGATCGAGTATTACAAAGCCACCTGATCGAGTATAACAAAGTACCCTGGTCGAGTATAACAAATTCCCCTGATCGAGTATAACAAATTCCCCTGATAGAGTATGACAAAGTTCCCTGATCGAGTATTTCAAAGCCCCCTCATCGAGTATAACTAAGTCCCCTGGTCGAGTATAACAAAGTCCCCTGATCGAGTATAACAAAGCCCTCTGATCGAGTATAACAAAGCCCCCTGATCGAGTATAAAAAAGCCCCTGGTCGAGTATAACAAAGTCCTCTGGTCGAGTATAACAAAGTCTTATTATTGAGTATAACAAAGCCCCTGATCGAGTATATAAAAAGCCCCTGGTTGAGTATAACAAAGCCCCTGTCGAGTATAAATAAAGCCCTGATCGAGTATAACAAAGCCCCTGATCGAGTATAAAAGTCCTGATCGAGTATAAGAAGTCCCTAATGAGTATAACAAAGGCCCTAATCGAGTATATAACAAAGTCCCCTTCGAGTATAACAAAGTCCTGATCGAGTAACAAATTCTGATCGAGATATATAACAAAGATCCCTGATCGAGTATAACAAAGGCCACAAAGTCCCCTGATCGTGTATAACAAAGTCCCCTGATCGAGTATAACAAAGTTCCCTGATCGAGTATAACAAAGCCCCCTGATCGAGTATAACAAAGTGCCCTGGTCGAGTAAAACAAAGTCCCCTGATCGATTATAACAAAGCTTTCTGATCGAGTATAACAAAGTCCCCTGATCGAGTATAACAAAGTCCTCTGATCGAATACAACAAAGTCGACTAATTGAATATTTCAAAGCCCCCTCGTCGAGTATAACAAAGTACCCTGATCGAGTATAACAAAGCCCTCTGATCGAGTATAACAAAGCCCCCTGATCGAGTATAACAAAGCCCACTGATAGAGTATAAAAAAGCCCCCTGGTCGAGTATAACAAATTCCCCTAATCGAGTATAACAAATTCCCCTGATCAAGTATAACATACTTCCCTGATCGAGTATTACAAAGCGACCTCATCGAGTATAACTAAGTACCCTGGTCGAGTATAACAAAGTCCCCTGATCGAGTATGACAAAGCCCTCTGATCGAGTATAACAAAAACCCCTGATCGAGAATAAAGAAAGCCCCCTGGTCGAGTATAACAAAGTCCCCTGGTCGACTATAACAAAGTCTTATTATTGAGTATAACATAGGCCCCTGATCGAGTATAACAAAGGCCCCTAATCAAGTATAACAAAGCCCCCTGGTCGAGTATAACAAATTCCCCTGATCGAGTATAACAAATTCCCCTGATCGAGTATAACAAAGATCCCTGATCGAGTATAACAAAGGCCCCTGATCGAGTATAACAAAGTTCCCTGAACGAGTATAACAAAGCCTCTGATCGAGTATAACAAAGTCCCCTGGTCAAGTAATCAAAGTCCCCTGATCGAGTATAACAAAGCTTTCTGATCGAGTATAACAAAGTCCCCTGATCGAGTATAACAAACTCCTCTGATCGAATATGACAAAGTCCCCTAATTGAATATTTCAAAGCCCCCTCGTCGAGTATAACAAAGTCCCCTGATCGAGTATAACAAAGCCCTCTGATCGAGTATAACAAAGCCCCTGATAGAGTATAAAAAAGCCCCCTGGTCGAATATAAAAAAGCCCCCTGGTCGAGTATAACAAAGTCCCCTGGTCGAGTATAACAAAGTCCAATTATCGAGTATAACAAAGGCCCTGATCGAGTATAATATAGGCCCCTGGTCGAGTATAACAAAGTCCCCTGATCGAGTATTTCAAAATCCCCTGGTCAAGTATAACAAAGTCCCCTGATCGAGTAAAACAAACACCCCTGATCGAGCATAACAAAGTCCCCTGATCGAGTGTAACAAACCCCCCTCAACAAGTATAACAAAGTCCCCTGATCCAGTATAACTAAGTCCCCTGATCGCGTATAACAAAGTTCCCTGATCGAGTATAAAAAAGAACCCTGGTCGAGTATAAGAAAGTCCCCTGATCGAGTATAACAATGTCCCATTATCGAGTATAACAAAGGCACCTGATCGTGTATAACAAAGGCCCCTGATCGAGTATAACAATGTCCCCTAATTGAGTATAACAAAGCCTCCTCGTCGAGTATAACAAAAGCCCCCTGATCGAGTATAACAAAGTTCCCTGATCGAGTATTACAAAGCCCCCTCATCGAGTATAACTAAGTCCCCTAGTCGAGTATAACAAAGTCCCCTGATCGAGTATAACAAAGCCTCTGATCGAGTATAACAAAGTCCCCGGTCGACTATAACAAAATCTTATTATTGAGGTATAACATAGGCCCTGATCGAGTATATAAATAAAGGCCCTTTAATCAAGTATAACACAGTCCTATGATCGAGTATAACAAAGTCCCCTGGTCGAGTATAACAATTCCTGATCGAGTATAACAAATTCCCTGATCGAGTATAACAAAGTCCCCTCATCGAGTATAACAAAGTCCCCTGATCGAGAATAACAAAGCCCCCGGAACGAGTATAACAAAGATCCCTGATCGAAGATAACAAATTCCCCTGAACGAGTATCACAAAGTCCCCTGATCGAGTATTTTAAAGTCCCTCATCGAGTATAGCAAAGTCCACTAATCTGCCCTGATCAACTATAACAAAGTCCCCTGATCGAGTATAACAAAGTCCCCTGATCGAGTAAAACAACTCCTCTGATCGAATATAACAAAGTCCCCACTGAATATTTCAAAGCCCTCGTCGACTACTATAACCAAGTCCCTGAACGAGTATATAACAAAGTTCTGATCGGTATTACAAAGCCCCCTCATCGAGTATAACTAAGTCCCCTAGTCGAGTATAACAAAGTCCCCTGATCGAGTATAACAAAGCCCTCTGATCGAGTATAACAAAGCCCCCTGATCGAGTATAACAAACTCCTCTGATAGAATATAACAAAGTCCCCTAATTGAATATTTCAAAGCCCCCTCGTCGACTATAACCAAGTCCCCTGAACGAGTATAACAAAGTTCCCTGATCGAGTATTACAAAGCCCCCTCATCGAGTATAACTAAGTCCCCTAGTCGAGTATAACAAAGTCCCCTGATCGAGTATAACAAAAGCCTCTGATCGGAAAGTATAACAAAGCCCCCCGATCGAGTATAAAAAGCCCACTGGTCGAGTGCATAACAAAAGTCCCTGGTCGAGTTCTTAACAAAGTCTTATTATTATATACGATAGGCCCCCTTGATCGAGTATAACAAAGGCCCCTAATCGAGTATAACAAAGTCCCTGATCGAGTATAAATAAAGTCCCTGGTCGAGTATATATAACAAATTCCCTTGATCGAGTATAATAAATTTCTGATCGAGTATAACAAAGATCCCTGATCGAGTATAACAAAGGCCCCTGATCGAGTATAACAAAGTTCTATGATCGAGTATAATTAAAGTCCTCGATCGAGTATAAATAAAGTCCCCTGATTGAGTATAACAGTCCCTTATATAATAAAGCACCTGATCGAGTATAACAAAGTCCCCTGATCGAGTAAAACAAAGTTCCCTGATCGAGAATAACAAAGCCCCCTGATCGAGTATAACAAAGTCGCCTGGTCATGTATAACAAAGTCCCCTGATCGAGTATAACAAAGCCCTCTGATCGATGATAACAAAGCCCTCTGTTCGAGTATAACAAAGCCCCCTGATCGAGTATATAAAAGCCCCCTGGTCGAGTATAACAAAGTCCCCTGACCGAGTATAACAAAGTCCCCTTATCAAAAATAACAAAGTCCCCTTATCGAGTATAATAAATCCCCCTCATTGAGTATAACAAAGTACCCTGGTCGAGTATAACAAATTCCCCTGATCGAGTATAACAAATTCCCATGATCGAGTATAACAAAGTTCCCTGATCGAGTATTACAAAGCCCCCTCATCGAGTATAACTAAGTCCCCTGGTCGAGAATAACAAAGTCCCCTTTTCGAGTATAACAAAGCCCTCTGATTGAGTATAACAAAGCCCGCCTTATCGAGTATAAAAAAAGCCCCCTGGTCGAGTAAAACAAAGTCCCCTGGTCGAGTATAACAAAGTCTTATTATTGAGTATAACATAGGCCCCTGATCGAGTATAACAAAGGCCCCTAATCGAGTATAACAAAGTGTCCTTATCGAGTATAACAAACTCCCCTGATCGAGTAAAACAAAATCCCCTGGACGAGTATAACAAAGTCTCCTGATTGAGTATAACAAAGCTCCCTGATCGAGTATAACAAATTCCCCTGTTCGAGCATAACAAAGTCCCCTGATCAACTATAACAAAACCCCCTGGTCGAGTATAACAATGTCCCCTGGTCGAGTATAACAAAGTACCATGATCGAATATAACAAAGGCTCCTTATCGAGCATAACAAAGGCCCCTGGTCGAGTATAACAAATTCCCCTGATCGATTATAACAAAGTTCCCTGATCGAGTATTACAAAGCCACCTGATCGAGTATAACAAAGTACCCTAGTCGAGTATAAAAAATTCCCCTGATCGAGTATAACAAATTCCACTGATAGAGTATAACAAAGTTCCCTGATCGAGTATTACAAAGCCCTCTCATCGAGTATAACTAAGTCCCCTGGTCGAGTATAACAAAGTCCCCTGATCGAGTATAACAAAGCCCTCTGATCGAGTATAACAAAGCCCCCTGATCGAGTATAAAAAAAGCGCCCTGGTCGAGTATAACAAAGTCCTCTGGTCGAGTATAACAAAGTCTTATTATTGAGTATAACATAGGCCCCTGATCGAGTATAACAAAGGCCCCTAATCGAGTATAACAAAGTCCCCTTATCGAGTATAACAAAGTCCCCTGGTCGAGTATATAACAAATTCTGATCGAGTATAACAAAGTCCCCTGATCGAGTATAATGTTCTTTATCGAGTATAACAAAGCCCCTGATCGAGTATATAACAAAGTCCCCTGTCGAGTAAAACAAAGTCCCCTGATCGATTATAACAAAGCTTTCTCATCGAGTATAACAAAGTCCCCTGATCGAGTATAACAAAGTCCTCTGATCGAATATAACAAAGTCCCCTAATTGAATATTTCAAAGCCCCCTCGTCGAGTATAACAAAGTCCCCTGATCGAGTATAACAAAGCCCTCTGATCGAGTATAACAAAGCCCCCTGATCGAGTATGACAAAGCCCCTGATAGAATATAAAAAGAGCCCCCCTGATCGAGTATAACAAAGCCCTCTGATCGAGTATATCAAAGCCCATGATCGAGTATAAAAAAGTCCCCTGATCGAGTATAACAAAGTCCCCTTATCAAGTATAATAAAGCCCCCTGATCGAGTATGCTAACAAAGTCCCCTGATCGAGTATAACAAAAGCCCTTCGATCGAGTATATATCAAAGCCCATGATCGTATAAAAAGTCCCCTGATCGAGTATAACAAAGTCCCCTTATCAAGTATAATAAAGCCCCTGATCGAGTATAACATAGCACGCTGGTCGAAAGTATAACAATTCCACTAATCGAGTATAACAAATTCTGATCGAGTATAACAAAGTTCCCTGATCGAGTATTAAGCAAAGCCCTCATCGAGTATAACTAAGTCCCTGGTCGAGTATAACAAAGTCCCCTGATCGAGTATAACAAAGCCCTGATCGAATATAACAAAGCCCTGATCGAGAATAAAAAGCCCCTGGTCGAGTATAACAAAAGTCTCCTGGTCGAGTATAAATATAGTCTTTATTATTGGCAACATAGCCTCGATCGATATAACAGCGTCTCCCCTAATCAAGTATAACAAAGTCCCCTGATCGAGTATAACAAATTCCCCTGATCGAGTATAACAAATTCCCCTGATCGAGTATAACAAAGATCCCTGATCGAGTATAACAAAGGCTCCTAATCGAGTATAACAAAGGCACCTGGTCGAGTATAACAAAGTCCCCTGATCGAGTATAACAAAGTCCCTTGATCGAGTATAACAAAGTTCCCTGATCGAGTATAACAAAGCCCCTGATCGAGTATAACAAAGTCCCCTGGTCGAGTAATCAAAGTCCCCTGATCGAGTATAACAAAGCTTTCTGATCGAGTATAACAAAGTCCCCTGATCGAGTATAACAAAGTCCTCTGATCGAATATAACAAAGTCCCATAATTGAATATTTCAAAGCCCCCTCGTCGAGTATAACAAAGTCCCCTGATCGAGTATAACAAAGCCCTCTGATCGAGTATAACAAAGCCCCCTGATAGAGTATAAAAAAGCCCCCTGGTCGAGTATAAAAAAGCCCCCTGGTCGCGTATAACAAAGTCCCCTGGTCGAGTATAACAAAGTCCAATTATCGAGTATAACAAAGGCCCTGATCGAGTATAATAAAGGCCCCTGGTCGAATATAACAAAGTCCCCTGATCGAGTATTTCAAAATCCCCTGGTCGAGTATAACAAAGTCCCCTGATCGAGTAAAACAAACACCCCTGATCGAGTATAACTAAGTCCCCTGATCGAGTGTAACAAACCCCCCTCATCGAGTATAACAAAGTCCCCTGATCCAGTATAACTAAGTCCCCTGATCGCGTATAACAAAGTTCCCTGATCGAGTATAAAAAAAGCCCCCTGGTCGAGTATAAGAAAGTCCCCTGATCGAGTATAACAATGTCCCATTATCGAGTATAACAAAGGCACCTGATCGAGTATAACAAAGGCCCCTGATCGAGTATAACAATGTCCCCTAATTGAGTATAACAAAGCCTCCTCGTCGAGTATAAAGAAGTCCCCTGATCGCGTATAACAAAGCCCTCTGATCGAGTATAACAAAGCCCCTGATCGAGTATAAAAAAAGCCCCCTGGTCGAGTATAACAAAGTCCCCTGATCGAGTATAACAATGTCCCATTATCGCGTATAACAAAGGCCCCTGATCGAGTATAACAAAGTCCCCTGATCGAGTATAACAAAGTCCCCTTATCGAGAATAACAAAGTCCCCTGATCGAGTATAACAAAGCCCTCTGATCGAGTATAACAAAGCCCCCTGATCGAGTTTAAAAAAGCCCCCAGATCGAGTATAACAAAGTTCCCTAATCGAGTATTACAAAGCCCCCTCATCGAGTATAACTAAGTCCCCTAGTCGAGTATAAAAATCCCCCTGGTCGAGTATAACAATGTCCCCTGGTCGAGTATAACAAAGTCTTATTATTGAGTATAACATAGGTCCCTGATCAAGTATAACAAAGGCCCCTAATCGAGTATAACAAAGTCCCCTGATCGAGTATAACAAAGTTCCCTGGTCGAGTATAACAAATTCCCCTGATCGAGTATAACAAATTCCCCTCATCGAGTATAACAAAGATCCCTGATCGAGTATAACAAA
Source organism: Homarus americanus (assembly GCF_018991925.1). NCBI lineage: Eukaryota > Metazoa > Arthropoda > Malacostraca > Decapoda > Nephropidae > Homarus > Homarus americanus. The sequence goes on from NW_024748845.1 coordinate 24,090, forward strand.
GGCCCCTGATCGAGTATAACAAAGCCCTATGATCGAGTATAACAAAGTCCCCTGATCGAGTATAACAAAGTCCCCTGATTGAGTATAACAAAGTCCCCTTATCGAATATAATAAAGCACCTGATCGAGTATAACAAAGCCCTCTGATCAAGTATAACAAAGTTCCCTGATCGAGTATTACAAAGCCCCCTCATCGAGTATAACTAAGTCCCCTGGTCGAGTATAACAAAGTCCCCTGATCGAGTATAACAAAGCCCTCTGATCGAGTATAAGAAAGCCCCCTGATCGAGTATAAAAAAGCCCCCTGGTCGAGTATAACAAAGTCCTCTGGTCGAGTATAACAAAGTCTTATTATTGAGTATAGCAAAGCCCCCTGATCGAGTATAAAAAAGCCCCCTGGTCGAGTATAACAAAGCCCCCTGGTCGAGTATAACAAAGCCCTCTGATCGAGTATAACATCGAGTATAAAAAGTCCCCTGATCGAGTATAACAAAGCACCCTAATCGAGTATAACAAAGTCCCCTTATCGAGTATAACAAAGTCCCTGGTCGAGTATAACAAATTCTGATCGAGTATAACAAATTCCCTGATATATAACAAAGATCCCTGATCGAGTATAACAAAGGCCACCTGATCGAGTATAAAAAAGGCCCTGGTCGAGTATAACAAAGTCCCTGATCGAGTATAACAAAGTCCCCTGATCGAGTATAACAAAGTTCCCTGATCGAGTATAACAAAGCCCCCTGATCGACTATAACAAAGTCCCCTGGTCGAGTAAAACAAAGTCCCCTGATCGATTATAACAAAGCTTTCTGATCGAGTATAACAAAGTCCCCTGATCGAGTATAACAAAGTCCTCTGATCGAATACAACAAATCCCCAAATTGAATATTTCAAAGCCCCCTCGTCGAGTATAACAAAGTACCCTGATCGAGGATAACAAAGCCCTCTGATCGAGTATAACAAAGCCCCCTGATCGAGTATAACAAAGCCCACTGATAGAGTATAAAAAAGCCCCCTAATCGAGTATAACAAAGCCCTCTGATCGAGTATATCAAATCCCATGATCGAGCATAAAAAAGTCCACTGATCGAGTATTACAAAGTCCCCTTATCGAGTATAATAAAGCCCCCTGATCGAGTATAACAAAGTACCCTGGTCGAGTATAACAAATTCCCCTAATCCAGTATAACAAATTCCCCTGATCGAGTATAACATACTTCCCTGATCGAGTATTACAAAGCCCCCTCATCGAGTATAACTAAGTACCCTGGTCGAGTATAACAAAGTCCCCTGATCGAGTATAACAAAGCCCTCTGATCGAGTATAACAAAGCCCCCTGATCGAGAATAAAGAAAGCCCCCTGGTCGAGTATAACAAAGTCGCCTGGTCGACTATAACAAAGTCTTATTATTGAGTATAACATAGGCCCCTGATCGAGTATAACAAAGGCCCCTAATCAAGAATAACAAAGTCCCATGATCGAGTATAACAAAGTCCCCTGGTCGAGTATAACAAATTCCCCTGATCGAGTATAACAAATTCCCCTGATCGAGTATAACAAAGATCCCTGATCGAGTATAACAAAGGCCCCTAATCGAGTATAACAAACGCCCCTGGTCGAGTATAACAAAGTCCCCTGATCGAGTATAACAAAGTCCCCTGATCGAGTATAACAAAGTTCCCTGAACGAGTATAACAAAGCCTCTGATCGAGTATAACAAAGTCCCCTGGTCGAGTAATCAAAGTCCCCTGATCGAGTATAACAAAGCTTTCTGATCGAGTATAACAAAGTCCCCTGATCGAGTATAACAAACTCCTCTGATCGAATATAACAAAGTCCCCTAATTGAATATTTCAAAGCCCCCTCGTCGAGTATAACAAAGTCCCCTGATCGAGTATAACAAAGCCCTCTGATCAAGTATAACAAAGCCCCTGATAGAGTATAAAAAAGCCCCCTGGTCGAATATAAAAAAGCCCCCTGGTCGAGTATAACAAAGTCCCCTGGTCGAGTATAACAAAGTCCAATTATCGAGTATAACAAAGGCCCTGATCGAGTATAATATAGGCCCCTGGTCGAGTATAACAAAGTCCCCTGATCGAGTATTTCAAAATCCCCTGGTCAAGTATAACAAAGTCCCCTGATCGAGTAAAACAAACACCCCTGATCGAGTATAACAAAGTCCCCTGATCGAGTGTAACAAACCCCCCTCAACGAGTATAACAAAGTCCCCTGATCCAGTATAACTAAGTCCCCTGATCGCGTATAACAAAGTTCCCTGATCGAGTATAAAAAAGAACCCTGGTCGAGTATAAGAAAGTCCCCTGATCGAGTATAACAATGTCCCATTATCGAGTATAACAAAGGCACCTGATCGTGTATAACAAAGGCCCCTGATCGAGTATAACAATGTCCCCTAATTGAGTATAACAAAGCCTCCTCGTCGAGTATAACAAAAGCCCCCTGATCGAGTATAACAAAGTTCCCTGATCGAGTATTACAAAGCCCCCTCATCGAGTATAACTAAGTCCCCTAGTCGAGTATAACAAAGTCCCCTGATCGAGTATAACAAAGCCCTCTGATCGAGTATAACAAAGTCCCCTGGTCGACTAAAACAAAGTCTTATTATTGAGTATAACATAGGCCCCTGATCGAGTATAACAAAGGCCCCTAATCAAGTATAACAAAGTCCCATGATCGAGTATAACAAAGTCCCCTGGTCGAGTATAACAAATTCCCCTGATCGAGTATAACAAATTCCCCTGATCGAGTATAACAAAGATCCCTGATCGAGTATAACAAAGGCCCCTAATCGAGTATAACAAACGCCCCTTGTCGAGTATAACAAAGTCCCCTGATCGAGTAAAACAAAGTCCCCTGATCGAGTATAACAAAGTTCCCTTATCAAGAATAACAAAGCCTCTGATCGAGTATAACAAAGTCCCCTGGTCGAGTAATCAAAGTCCCCTGATCGAGTATAACAAAGCTTTCTAATCGAGTATAACAAAGTCCCCTGATCGAGTATAACAAACTCCTCTAATCGAATATAACAAAGTCCCTAATTGAATATTTCAAAGCCCCCTCGTCGAGTATAACAAAGTCCCCTGATCGAGAATAACAAAGTTCCCTGATCGAGTATTACAAAGCCCCCTCATCGAGTATAACTAAGTCCCCTAGTCGAGTATAACAAAGTCCCCTGATCGAGTATAACAAAGCCCTCTGATCGAGTATAACAAAGCCATAAAAAAGCCCACTGGTCGAGTATAACAAAGTCCCCTGGTCGAGTATAACAAAGTCTTATTATTGAGTATAACATAGGCCCTCATCGAGTATAACAAAGGCCCTGATCGAGTATAACAAAGTCCCCTGATCGAGTATAACAAAATCCCCAGGTCGAGTATGACAAATTCCCCTGATCGAGTATAACAAATTCCTCTGATCGAGTACAACAAAGATCCCTGATCGAGTATAACAAAGGCCCCTGATCGAGTATAACAAAGCCCTATGATCGAGAATAACAAAGTCCCCTGATCGAGTATAACAAAGTCCCCTGATTGAGTATAACAAAGTCCCCTTATCGAATATAATAAAGCACCTGATCGAGTATAACAAAGTCCCCTGATCGAGTAAAACAAAGTTCCCTGATCGAGAATAACAAAGCCCCCTGATCGAGTATAACAAAGTCGCCTGGTCATGTATAACAAAGTCCCCTGATCGAGTATAACAAAGTTCCCTGATCGAGTATTACAAAGCCCTCTCATCGAGTATAACTAAGTCCCCTGGTCGAGTATAACAAAGTCCCCTGATCGAGTATAACAAAGCCCTCTAATCGAGTATAACAAAGCCCCCTGATAGAGTATAAAAAAGCCGCCTGGTCGAGTATAAAAAAGCCCCCTGGTCGAGTATAACAAAGTCCCCTGGTCGAGTATAACAAAGTCCAATTATCGAGAATAACAAAGGCCCTGATCGAGTATAATAAAGGCCCCTGGTCGAGTATAACAAAGTCCCCTGATCGAGTATTTCAAAATCCTCTGGTCGAGTATAACAAAGTCCCCTGATCGAGTAAAACAAACACCCCTGATCGAGTATAACAAAGTCCCCTGATCGAGTATAACAAACCCCCCTCATCGAGTATAACAAAGTCCCCTGATCCAGTACAACTAAGTCCCCTGATCGCGTATAACAAAGTTCCCTGAATGAGTATAAAAAAAGCCCCTTGGTCGAGTATAAGAAAGTCCCCTGATCGAGTTTAACAATGTCCCATTATCGAGTATAACAAAGGCACCTGATCGAGTATAACAAAGGCCCCTGATCGAGTATAACAATGTCCCCTAATTGAGTATAACAAAGCCTCCTCGTCGAGTATAAATAAGTCCCCTGATCGCGTATAACAAAGCCCTCTGATCGAGTATAACAAAGCCCTCTGATCGAGTATAACAAAGCCCCCTGATCGAGTATAAAAAAGCCCCCTGGTCGAGTATAACAAAGTCCCCTGGTCGAGTATAACAAAGTCTTATTATTGAGTATAACATAGGCCCCTGATCGAGTATAACAAAGGCCCCTAATCGAGTATAACAAAGTCCCCTTATCGAGTATAACAAACTCCCCTGATCGAGTATAACAAAATCCCCTGGACGAGTATAACAAAGCTCCCTGATCGAGTATAACAAATTCCCCTGATCGAGCATAACAAAGTCCCCTGATCAAGTATAACAAAACCCCCTGGTCGAGTATAACAATGTCCCCTGGTCGAGTATAACAAAGTCCCATGATCGAATATAACAAAGGCTCCTTATCGAGCATAACAAAGGCCCCTAGTCGAGTATAACAAATTCCCCTGATCGAGTTTAACAAAGTTCCCTGATCGAGTATTACAAAGCCACCTGATCGAGTATAACAAAGTACCCTGGTCGAGTATAACAAATTCCCCTGATCGAGTATAAAAAATTCCCCTGATAGAGTATAACAAAGTTCCCTGATCGAGTATTACAAAGCCCCCTCATTGAGTATAACTAAGTCCCCTGGTCGAGTATATCAAAGTCCTCTGATCGAGTATAACAAAGCCCTCTGATCGAATATAACAAAGCCCCCTGATCGAGTATAAAAAAAACCCCTGGTCGAGTATAACAAAGTCCTCTGGTCGAGTATAACAAAGTC
>NW_024748846.1:0-22861 GCF_018991925.1 Homarus americanus
GTACATGTATTGCTCATCACTACAGGCAACCTAACTTAACCCCATCAATAACACCACAGGTAACCTAACTTAACCACATCATCACTACAGTAACCTAACTTAACCCCATCATCACTACAGGTAACCAACAATCATCATCACCAGCAGGTAACTTAACTTAACCACATCATTAAATTGGGTAATCTTAATCAACCAATATTCTGATCACTACAGGTAACCTAACTAACCACATCAATACCACAGGCAACCTAACTTAAATCCCCATCATCAATACAGGTAACCTTAACTTAAATCCAAGTCAATTTCACTACAGGTAACCTAACTTAACCACATCATCACTAAGGGAACCTAACTTAACCACATCTTCACTGGTAACCCAACTTAACCCCATCATCACTACAGGTAACTAACTTAACCACATCACTACATGTAACCAACTTAACCTCTTCATCACCACAGGTAACCTAACTTAACCCCATCATCACCACAGGCAAACCTAACTTAACCACATCACTGTTATGTAACCTAACTTAACCCCATCATCACCACAGCAACCTAACTTAACCCCATCATCACCACAGGTAACCTAACTTAACCACATCATCACCACAGGTAACCTAACTTAACCCTCATCATCACTGTTAAGGTAATTTAACACCATCATCACCACAGGCAACCTAACTTAACCCTTTCTTCACACAGGTAACCTAACTTAACCTCATCATCGCCAGCAGGTAAATTTATTCCCAATCCCATCATCACTACAGGCAACCTAACTTAACCCCATCATCACCACAGGCAAACTAACTTAACCACATCATCACTACAGGTAACCTATAACTTAACCCCATCACTACAGGTAACCCAACTCAATCCCATCATCACCACAGGTAACCTAACTTAACCCCATCATCACCACAGGTAACCTAACTTAATCCCCATCATCACCACAGGCAACCTAACTAACCCCATCATCACTACAGGCAACCCAACTTAACCCCATCATCACTACAGGTAAACTCAACTTAACCACATCATCAACAGGTAACCCAACTTAACCCCATCATCACTACAGGTAACCTAACTCAACCACATCACCACAGTAACCCAACTTAATCCATCATCACCACAGGTAACCTAACTTAACCCCATCATCACTACAGGTAACCTAACTTAATCCCATCATCACCACAGGTAACCTAACTAACCCCATCATCACATATGTAACCTAATCCTAACCCCATCATCACAGGCAACCTAACTTAACCACATCATCAATACAGTAAACTTAATACCATCATCACTACAGTAAACCTAACCTAACCACATCACCACAGGAACCTAACTTAACCACACATCACCACAGGTAACCTATCTTAACCCCATCATCACTACAGGTAACCTAACTTAACCCCATCATCACTACAGGTAACCTAACTTAACTCCCATCATCACTACAGGTAACCTAACTTAACCTCCATCATCACCACAGGTAACCTAACTTAACCACATCATCAATACAGGTAACCTAATCTAATCCCATCATCACTACAGGTAACCCAACTTAACCCCATCATCACTAAGGTGTAACCCAACTTAACCACATCATCAATACAGTAACCCAACTTAACCACACATCATCAACAGGTAACCTAATCTAACCCCATCATCACTACAGGTAACCTAACTTAACCACATCATCACTACAGGCAACCTAACTTAACCACATCATCACCACAGTAAACTTAACTTAACCACATCATCACTAAGGCAACCCAATCTTAACCTAGTTCTCAACATATAAATTTAACTTAACCCCATCATCACCACAGGTAACCACTAACTTACATCATCACTACAGGTAACCTAACTTAACCCCATCATCACTACAGGCAACCTAACTTAACCACATCATCACTACAGGTAACCTAACTTAACCCCATCATCACTACAGGTAACCTAACTTAACCATATCATCACCACAGGTAACCCTTAACCAAATCATCACTACAGGTAACTTAACCTTAACCACATCATCACTACAGGTAACCCAACTTAACCACATCATCACTACAGGTAAACCTAACTTAACCCCATCATCACCACAGGTAACCTAACTTAACCACATCATCACTACAGGTAACCCAACTTCAACCCCATCATCACTAAGGTAACCCAACTTAACCCCATCATCACTACAGGTAACCTAACTTAACCCCATCATCACTACAGGTAACTTAACACCATCATCACTACAGGTAACCTAACTTAACCCCATCATTACTACAGGCAACCCAACTTAACCCATCATCACCACAGGCAACCTAACTTAACCCCATCATCACTACAGGTAACTTAACACCATCATCACCACAGGTAACCTAAATTAACCCCATCATCACTGAAGGTAACCCAACTTAACCCCATCATCACTACAGGTAACCTAACTTAACCACATCATCACTACATATATAACCTAACCTAACCACATCTTCACCACAGGTAACCTATTAACCCATCATCATCACAGGTAACCTAACTAACCCCATCACCACAGGCAACTTAACACCATCATCACCACAGGTAACCTAACTTAACCCCATTCATTGGTGCAACCTAACTAACCACATCATCACCACAGGTAACCTAACTTAACCGCATCTCTACCTTCAGGTAACCTAACTTAACCACATCTTCACTACAGGTAACCTAACTTAACCCCATCATCACTACAGGTAACCTAACTTAACCCTCACTGATACCAGGTAACCCAACTTCTAACCACATCATCACTACAGGTAACCTAACTTAACCCCATCATCATCATATAAGGTAACTTCAATCTCAACCCCATCATCACTACAGGTAACTTAACTTAACCCATCATCAACACAGGTAACCCAATCTAATCCTTCATCATCACTACAGGCAACCCAACACATCATCATCACAGGTAACCAACCTAACCCCATCATCACCAGGTAACTTAACCCCATCATCACCACAGGTAACCTAATCCTATCATCACTCTACAGGTAACCCAACTTAATCCCATCATCACCACAGGTAAACCTAACCAACCACATCATCACTACAGGTAACCTAACTTAACCCCATCATCACTACAGGTAATCAACTTAACCCCATCATCATCAATAAGGTAACCTAACTCTAACCCCATCATCATCACCACAGGTAACCCAACTTAACCCCATCATCACCACAGGCAACCTAACTTAACCACATCATCACTACAGGCAACCCAACTTAACCCCATCATCAACACAGGTAACCTAACTTAACCCCATCATCACCACAGGTAACCCAACTTAACCACATCTTCACCACAGGCAACCTAACTTAACCCCATCATCACCACAGTAACCCAACTTAACCCCATCATCACTACAGGTAACCTAACTAAACCACATCTCACCACAGTAACCCAACTTAACCCCATCATCACCACAGGTAACCCAACTTAACCACATCATCACTACAGGCAACCTAACTTAAACCCCATCATCACTACAGGTAACCTAACTTAACCCCATCATCACTACAGGTAACCTAACTTAACCCCATCATCACTACAGGCAACCTAACTAACCCCATCATACAGGTAACCTAATCAACCTCATCATCACCACAGGTAACCCAAACTAACCCCATCATCACCACAGGTAACCCATCAACCCCATCATCACCACAGGCAACTCCAACTAACCACATCATCACTAAGTAAACCTAACTTAACCCCATCATCACCACAGGTAACCTAACTTAACCACATCATCACTACAGGCAACCTAATCCTAACCACATCATCACTATGCAACTTAACTTAACCCCATCATCACCACAGGTAACCTAACCTAACCACATCATCACCACAGGTAACCTAACTTAACCCCATCATCACTACAGGCAACCCAACTTAACCACATCATCACTACAGGTAACCTAACTTAACCCCATCATCACCACAGGTAAATCTAACTTAACCCCATCATCACCACAGGTAACTTAACACCATCATCACCAGGTAACCTAACTTAACCCCATCATCACTACAGGTAACCTAACTTAACCACCATCATCAATATCAACTTAACTTAACACCATCATCACTAAGGGTCAACCTAACTTAACCCCATCATTACTAGCAACTCAACTTAACCACATCACTACCACAGGAAACCTAACTTAACGCCATCATCACTACAGGCAACCTAACTTAACCCCATCATCACCACAGGTAACTTAACCATTCACCACAGGTAACCTAACTTAACCTCATCATCACTACAGGTAACCTAACTTAACCACATCATCACCACAGTAACCCAACTTAACCCCATCATTATAGTAACCTAACTTAACCACATCATCACTACAGGAAACCCAACTTAACCCCATCATCACTACAGGTAACTTAACCACATCATCACCACAGGTAACCTAACTTAACCCATCTTCACACAGGTAACTACCTAACCCATCATCACTACAGGTAACCCAACCTAACCTGTCCATCACTCAGGTAACCTAACTTAACCACTTTCACCACAGGCACTAACTTCAATCCCATCATCACTACAGGTAACTCAACTTAATCCATCATCACAGTAACCTAACTCTAACCACATCATCATCATAGTAACCCAATCTTAACCTCATCATCAATACAGGCAACTTTAACTTAACCCATCATCACTACAGGTAACCTAACTCAACCCATCATCACTACAGGTAACCTAATCCTAACCCCACATCATCACAGGCAACCTAACTAACCCTACATCATCAACAGGTAAAACCTAACCTCAACATCATCACCAGGTAACCCAACTCAATCATCATCAACACAGGTAACCTAACTTAACCACATCATCACCACAGGCAACCCAACTTAACCCCATCATCACCACAGGTAACCCAACTTAACCACATCATCACCACAGGCAACCCTAACTTAACCAACATCACTACAGGTTAACTAACCCCATCATCACTACAGGTAACCTCAATCTGTCACATCATCACCACAGGTAACCTAACTTAACCCCATCATCACTACAGGTAACCTAATCCTAACCACATCATCACCAAGGGTAACCTAACCTAACCTCATCATCACTACAGGTAACCTAACTTAACCCATCATCACTACAGGTAACCTAACTTAACCACATCATCACTACAGGTAACCTAACTTAACCCCATCATCACTACAGGTAACCTAACTTAACCACATCATCACAGAGTAACCTAACTTAACCACATCATCACTACAGGTAACCTAACTTAACCACATCATCACTACAGGTAACCTAACTTAACCCCATCATCACTACAGGTAACCTAACTAACCACATCATCTACAGGTAACCTAACTTAACCCCATCATCACTACAGGTAACCTAACTTAACCCCATCATCACTACAGGTAACCCAACTAACCACATCACTACAGGTAACCCAACTTAACCCCATCATCACTAAGGTAACCTAATTAACCACATCATCACTACAGGTAACCTAACTTAACCCCATCATCACTCGACTAACTCCACCTAAGGTAACCCAACTTAACCACATCATCACTACAGGTAACCTCAACTTAACCCCATCATCACTACAGGTAACCTAACTTAACCCCATCATCTCTACGCAACTAACCCATCATCACTACAGGTAACCTAACTTAACCCCATCATCACTACATAACCTAACTTAACCACATCATCACCACAGGTAACCTAACCAACCCCATCATCACTACAGGTAACCTAACTTAACCACATCATCACTCACAGTAAACCTAACCTAACCCCATCATCACTACAGGTAACCAACCTAACCATCATCACAATAACCTAACTTAACCACATCATCACTACAGGTAACCTAACTTAACCCCATCATCACTACAGGTAACCTAACTTAACCACATCATCACTACAGGTAACCTAACTTAACCCCATCATCACTACAGGTAACCTAACTTAACCCCATCATCACTACAGGTAACCTAACTTAACCCCATCATCACTACAGGTAACCTAACTTAACCCCATCATCACTACAGGTAACCTAACTTAACCACATCACTACAGGTAACCTAACTTAACCACATCATCACTACAGGTAACCTAACTTAACCCCATCATCACTACAGGTAACCTAACTTAACCACATCATCACTACATTTTCAGGTATGAGAACTACATAACAGCTCAAGGACTGACGGCAGGCATGAGTTATTGAAGAACAACAATGAACTGTTCTACAATGGGGAACATACTTGGCCTTACACATGATCTGGAGGAGGAGGAGGAGGAGAGTTGTGTAGTCCTTGTGTCTTCACTTAGGACTACAGAGGCTACAGGGAGGGGTACTACAGAGTCATCAGCTACCATACTACAGGAAGAATCTACAGAAACAAGTACCACAGAATCTTCAGCTACAGTGCTACAGGAAGATTCTACAGAAACAAGTGCTACAGAATCTTCAGCTACAGTACTACAGGAAGAATCTACAGAAACAAGTACTACAGAATCTTCAGCTACAGTACTACAGGAAGAATCTACAGAAACAAGCACTACAGAATCTTCAGCTACAGTACTACAGGAAGAATCTACAGAAACAAGCACTACAGAATCTTCAGCTACAGTACTACAGGAAGAGTCTACAGAAACAAGTACTACAGAATCTTCAGCTACAGTACTACAGGAAGAATCTACAGAAACAAGTACCACAGAATCTTCAGCTACAGTGCTACAGGAAGAGTCTACAGAAACAAGTGCTACAGAATCTTCAGCTACAGTACTACACGAAGAGTCTACAGATACAAGTACTACAGAATCTTCAGCTACAGTACTACAGGAAGATTCTACAGAAACAAGTATTACAGAATCTTCAGCTACAGTACTACAGGATGAGTGTACAGAAACAAGTACCACAGAATATTTAGCTACAGTACTACAGGAAGAGTCTACAGAAATAAATACTACAGAATCTTCAGCTACAGTACTACAGGAAGATTCTACAAAAACAAGTACTGCAGAATCTTCAGCTACAGTACTACAGGATGAGTGTACAGAAACAAGTACCACAGAATCTTTAGCTACAGTACTACAGGAAGAGTCTACAGAAATAAATACAGAATCTTCAGCTACAGTACTACAGGAAGATTCTACAGAAACAAGTATTACAGAATCTTCAGCTACAGTACTACAGGATGAGTGTACAGAAACAAGTACCACAGAATCTTTAGCTACAGTACTACAGGAAGAGTCTACAGAAATAAATACTACAGAATTTCCAGCTACAGTACTGCAAGAAGATTCTACAGAAGCAAGTACTACAGAATCTTCAATTACAGTACTACAGGAGGATTCTACAGAAACAAGTACTACAGAATCTTCAGCTACAGTACTACAGGAAGTGTCTACAGAAACAAGTCCTACAGAATCTTCAGCTACAGTACTACAGGAAGATTCTACAAAAACAAGTACTGCAGAATCTTCAGCTACAGTACTACAGGAAGAATCTACAGAAGCAAATACTACAGAATCTTCAATTACAGTACTACAGGAGGATTCTACAGAAACAAGTACTACAGAATCTTCAGCTACAGTACTACAGGAAGATTCTACAGAAACAAATACTACAGAGGAACAGCAAGAATCTACAGAAACAAGTACTACAGAATCTTCAGCTACAGTACAACAGGAAGAATCTACAGAAACAAATACTACAGAATCTTCAGCTACAGTACTACAGGAAGATTCTACAGAAACAAGTACTACAGAACCTTCAGCTACAGTACTACAGGAGAATTCTACAGAAACAAGTACTACAGAGGAACAGGAAGAACCTACAGAATCTTCAGCTACAGAAGAACAGGAAGAATCTACAGAAATAAGCACTACAGAACCTTTAGCTGCAGTACTACAGGAAGAATCTACAGAAACGAATACTACAGAATCTTCAGCTACAGTACTACAGGAAGAATCTATAGAAACAAATACTACAGAATCTTCAGCTACAGTACTACAGGAAGATTCTACAGAAACAAATACTACAGAGGAACAGCAAGAATTTACAGAAACATGTACTACAGAATCTTCAGCTACAGTACTACAGGAAGAATCTATAGAAACAAATACTACAGAATCTTCAGCTACAGTACTACAGGAAGATTCTACAGAAACAAATACTACAGAGGAACAGCAAGAATCTACAGAAACAAGTACTACAGAATCTTCAGCTACAGTACTACAGGAAGAATCTACAGTATCTTCAGCTACAGTACTACAGGAAGATTCTACAGAAAGAACTACTACAGAATCTTCAGTTGCAGTACTACAGGAAGAGTCTACAGAAACAAGTACTACAGAGGAACAGGAAGAATCTACAGAAACAAGTACTACAGAATCTTCAGCTACAGTACTACAGGAAGAGTCTACAGAAACAAGTACTACAGAGGAACAGGAAGAATCTACAGAAACAAGTACTACAGAGGAACAGGAAGAATCTACAGAAACAAGTACTACAGAGGAACAAGAAGAATCTACAGAATCTTCAGCTGCAAAGGAACAGGAAGAATCTACAGAAACAAGTACTACAGAATCTTTAGCTGCAGTACTACAGGAAGATTCTACAGAAACAAGTACTACAGAGGAACAGGAAGAATCTACAGAATCTTCAGCTGCAAAGGAACAGGAAGAATCTACAGAAACAAGTACTACAGAATCTTTAGCTGCAGTACTACAGGAAGATTCTACAGAAACAAGTACTACAGAGGAACAGGAAGAATCTACAGAATCTTCAGCTACAGAGGAACAGGAAGAATCTACAGAAACAAGTACTATAGAAGATCAGGAAGAATCTACAGAAACAAGTACTACAGAATCTTCAGCTACAGTACTACAGGAAGAATCTACAGGGTCAATTACTGTAGGTGAAAGTGGGTGTTTGACAGGTGATGACTCGAAGGGTAAAGGAAACAAAAGGAAGTTTCGGACCAAAGCTTTAGCTGAGGACAAACGTTTGGAAATTGAAAGCTTTAAGACTTCTCCAGCTTGTTGGAATGAACGTAAACCATTAAAGAAAAACTCAATGGAAACTCAAACAGATATTTTGCTTGAGGTGAAAAACACATGTCAAAGTAACATGGAAAATAAAACAACTCAGATTAATACTTATAAGACTGAGACTCCTTGTAAGTGTCCGTACTTTTGTTGTAATCATGAAGACTCAATGTACGAACACAAGGGGGTGTTATGTACGGCAAACAAGACACGTTACATATGTGCATCTCTCCTGAATGTCACCATGTTGGTCACGGTCGAGGGAATGGTTATAGGGGATATTTACTTGTCCTGTAATGTTGTGTGGATAGAGGGTAGACCGGTGCCTCTTCAGTATGTAGCCGATGGGACGACAGTGAGTTTCGACGCCGTGAATCACCGCGGACAGTACGAGGCGTTGATCATATGGGTAGACTGTAAGCCTGGAAAAATGATCCCCATTGGTAAAGACGATGTTATCTGCACCGGCTCGGACGACTATCGCCTCACCAATTTAAGACTTAATAGCAGTTTAGGCGTCGCCAATGTTGAAATCCAGGGAAGGCAGGTTACTTCAGTCATGCAGTTAAGCAATTTCTTCATCGACGGGAGGCGGGCCAGCAAAGACGAACTTGCGGAATTGCCTCTCAAGGATCCATCATTTGAAGTGCATGGGAGGGTGTGTACCGTAGTGCCAGGAACTTCAGAGGGAAAACCTCGGTACATAGCCTTGTGTGTGTGGACGGGAGTTAAACCCTCGCCTTCAATCATGCCGCACACGTTGCAGGTATCTGAAGTTTATGAAAACAGGAAAAAATTCTCTTTCAGCCCCAAAATGAGCGAGACTTGTATATACCTGGGTGTTGACTCCTGTTTCGAATGTACAGACGAGTATTCTGTCATGATGATTGTCGTGGAAGATGAGGTTCATTTACTGAGTCTTACACCAGGTGAAGTAGATTGCCTGAAGAACTTAAGGGGAGATCAACCTATGGCTCAAGCAGTGGGGTTTTCTGACGTAATGAAGAGTCCTGACTGTGAGCCCAGTAAGTGGAGTGTTATAGTTAAGGATTTGATCCCAGTGATTGAACGCCGGGTAAGGCCGGACAATTCCCTCGACTCGTTCATTTCGTATGTGGTATCTTCGCTCAAGAACAACGAGCTGACACCCATTAAACAGGAAAAGAAATCGACCACAGCCGATGACCTACTCAAAACTATACTGTACGGTAAACACCATGAATCTAAAACCAAGGCCATTGTGGATGATAACTACGCCTTGGTACACGACATCTCAAACAACAACTTGACTCCTGATTCGATACCAAACGCGAACGAGACGATTACCCGAACGCTAAAGACTTCCTCTCCTTTTAAATACTCGGTAGTTGGAGGCAAGATATCCCCTAAAGACAACGACACGCTATCGTTTGTCTACGGGCACGACAAACAGATCAAGCTCGCAGCCATAGCCAAGGGCAGACTGCTGGACCACTCACGACCTCTCTCGGGGAACTGTTTCTTCGTCGTCAACTCCCTAAACCAGACCCCAAGAAAAGACGCACAACCCAATTTCCTGTATGGTTGGGTACAAGGCAGGTACCCCAATAACCACATACTACTCAATCAGAAAATCATGTTACTCGACCCCAAACAAAAGATTATACGACTGAACGGTAAAGACGGTGGCGCTTCGAACGTTTTTCTCTACGATAATGATTTTGTTTACATGAAGGACAGAGAGGTAAACATCGTAATCTACCATAAAGAAAACAATCATTCGTGTCTACATGTCTTGGTCACTCATATACCCAGTGTAAGGAGAGGCGGATACACCATCGATAGGAAAATTCGCATCATGAGTCGAAATAAATTGATTCTCCTCGTGACCATGAAAGCCTTCGCCCTGACTGAAGGTGAGGATAGTGACTACAGCGATGATGAAGAACTCTCTGATGATGGTGGTGAAGCAGATGTGAAGAATCTTGATGAAATAGAAGAGGAAAATGAAATATCACATACTAAATATGTAAACCAAAGGAAGACAGATGAAGTTATAAATGATATAACTGCAGTAGAGGATTTAACCCCATTTAAAAGGATTGTATACCAGTATGCCAACCAGAAGAAGGAATCCGCCAAGTGCACAAAGGGTTTAAACATCCATATATTCCCCAACAAGTTCAAATTTGACAAGAGATTGAACTTAAAACGAGCGCACTTGATTCACTTCACCGAGACCTACGCAGTGCTTCAGTGTCACGGCGAAAAACTGAAGATCGCTTGTCATATCTCCAACATCCTCTACCAGGGAAAGAGAATGAGATCTATCAAGGAGATTGACGAGAAGAATCGATTGAATTTCTTTTGCGTCCAGACTGCCATTGGGATGTTGGATCTAGAGGGATATTCTGTCCAAGGCTTTGCTCTCTTAGCTTGGGTGTCTGGAGGACCATCGCTTCTCACGGTTCACAAGTGCGACGTACACAGACCGTCGTTGCTTCTTTGTGAGGACGACCCGGGTATCGTTGACCCCCACGGCGACTCGTTACAGCTGGTGGATCGAGGTAAAACGAAGGACACTCGAGCCACATACTCCAGTGATGAGGGAATGTGGAAGACAACCCCAGACTCCAACGATCCTTGTTTCCACACCACTGGCCGGGTCCCTCGTCGCCAGGACTACAACAGAGCGGGGATAGAAGCAGTAGACTGTAAAGCTGGAAGGAAAATCACATCGTACGACAGCCATACTCTTCAACAATCTGGTCTTGAGGTAACAGATGCCAAGATTGAGTTCCTGTGTGGCGATGTTGCTGTTCTGTGTGATCATAAGGCCGGTAAGAAGTTGTGGTGTTATCTAGATAATATATTCATCTCTGGGTTGAAACTGAAGTATATATCTGACGTCATACAGTTCATGAAGGCTAAGAAGGGTCTGACAGTAGTGTTTTCCTCTTTGGCTTCACCTTCGGTCTTCCTGGATGAGACCATACGCCTTAAAGCTGTATTTGCTTACGATTCATTATCAACCGGGTCTCTGCCGGGGATTCATGTCTGCCGCATGCACGACGCTACGCCAATCTCTGACCTACAGAAGCACGAGATAGCCGTAGCAAAGGAGATATTTTCTGATATTGACAAAGTACTTCAGTGTGAGAAGACTCGCCTTACCTACTACAAGAAGGTGATCAAATTATCTAAAAAAAATACACCTCCACCGGCTCCTGACGTCCAGCCCCCGAAGAGCAAAGGCGACAACGACAGTGATGATGACAATGAGACATACAAGTACGTCTCTCACAAACTCAAAGATGGTTTAAACGTTGATCCGGCTAAGGTGACCTTCGACGACGTGGAACCAAGCAATGAGTTGGAGCTGTTATATGCGTCCAAGACTAAAGAAAAGACCGTTTGTCTCATGCAAAAAAGAGTCCAATTAAACCTGAAGGACCTGATAGATGAGGCCCAGTCTGTGAGCATACTGGTACCGAAGCCCGTCTTGGCCGATATTGAACTCACAAGACTTCTCCAGAAATATCAAGGGTGTCGTATGGTTGATGACGACAACAGAGCATCCATACAAGAGGTGGATGAAGAGGAATCCGAGGTGGAGTCTATGGAGCTCTACCCTGAAGGCTCAACTAAAGTGACTCAGGAGACTTGTGTATTCGAGAAAGCAGACAACTGTGTGGGCCTCGTGAGGGTGAACGACCAGCTCATCATCGTTCAGAAGGAGGACATGTACAACCAAGGAGAGAAGTTACCCCCATCTGCCTCCATTCGTAAGTACCTGTCCACAAAAAAAAACATCTGGGTGGTCTATTTCCTGATAAAACCTCTGGTCATCTGGAACTTAGATGTCTTCCATGCTGCGCTTGTGGTGTTTATTGGAAAGAAACCCGCCGCCGTCGACCACATCATGACCTCATGGAAGAAAAACCCCGTCAAGATTTTAAAATACAACTCGGGAGTCGTTTCGGCGTCAAAAAGAAGCATTCCTTTTAATTTAAGAGTTTTTGGTGATCGCTTCGAATATTTAGAAAGACCATGTACTATTCTTAAACTGGTAAAGAACAGCGCCGTAGTGGAGTTCAGCATTAACATTGAAGAGAATAAGTACCACGGTTTGTTTTATCAGGCAACTACATATATAAATGGCGTGCGTGTACCTCAGGTCGGTAACTTGGCCGATCATCTACAAGCATACAGGTCAGATGTCTGGTACTGTGTGTTGGAGCGATACGTGAACCAGAAGATCGCCGGCGTGGAGATTACTCACAGGGCATCGCTAGCGTGGTGCGGCGACAAACCAGATCCCAAAACTGTCGCAGATGATGAAAGTGGTGAGAAGGAGGGTACGAGCCCAACTGATCAATCTGATAGAACAGCTTCCACATCATCTGCAAGTGTGAACATCCCTGTACTTGAATCAGATGAGACATTTACTGATGAAACACTCACGGTTTCGTCTCAACTCAAGTCAAAATCCACAGGGGGATCACATACAGCCTCTTCACCCCCGAGTAGTGAAGTTGGCGATGCTGAATCCGTTCCTGCTTCATGTTCCAGTAGTACTTCAGCTAAATCCCTTCCTGCGCCATGTTCCGGTAGTACTTCAGCTGAATCCGTTCCTGCTTCATGT
Organism: Homarus americanus; assembly: GCF_018991925.1. Lineage (NCBI taxonomy): Eukaryota > Metazoa > Arthropoda > Malacostraca > Decapoda > Nephropidae > Homarus > Homarus americanus. Next base: position 13,723 of record NW_024748846.1, read on the forward strand.
TCCAGTAGTACTTCAGCTGAATCCGTTCCTGCGCCATGTTCAGGTAGTACTTCAGCTGAATCCGTTCCTGCGCCATGTTCAGGTAGGACTTCAGCTGAATCCGTTCCTGCGCCATGTTCCGGTAGGACTTCAGCTGAATCCGTTCCTGCGCCATCTACCAACAGGACTTCAGCTGAATCCGTTCCTGCACCATCTACCAACAGGACTTCAGCTGAATCCGTTCCTGCGCCATCTACCAACAGGACTTCAGCTGAATCCGTTCCTGCGCCATCTACCAACAGGACTTCAGCTGAATCCGTTCCTGCGCCATCTACCAACAGGACTTCAGTGCCTAAGTCAAAGAAAACAAGTGTCTCCAGTGCCAAGAATCGTGACAACTCTGCCTCGCCTTCACTGCCAGAGAAGACACCAAGGAGAGGAAAAGGCAAGACAAATTCAAAGGATTACAGCAGTTGTGATGGACTTCGTGGTTCTTCCTCCTCTTCCTCCTCGTCATTATCATCATCATCATCATCATCATCATCATCATCATCATCATCTGCTAAAGTAATCCCCCAGGAAGGTAAAATCCAGTCATCATTATCATCATCGTCATCAAGGCACAAGACAACACCCGCCCAGAACGTTGCTTCCTACCCAGTAGACTCAACCCACAGACCAAGAACGTCTCCCCCAGAACCAAAACGAAGCTCGAGTTCATTCATGGATAAAAACGACGGGGCTCACAATCTTTCAACATCCGTCCCAGCCAGTGTATGGAGCAAGACCTCGAAACCAAAACAGAGATCAAAGGGATTCCCTTCGAGCTACTACGACTACTACCACAGGCCGTCCCGAAAATCCTAGACTAGTAACAAGTACAGCCACACAATCAATGAGTAATCAAACGAGTGAATGTAGCAATGGGAAAGAGATATTACCAGATGTATCCCATTTCTCTTCTCTAGAATCTCTCCCACAAATCCCAACGATGGTGTTTGAGGGGAGGGCGTCGCTGTCCCCTTCCCCTGGTGGTAGTAGTCCGACCGAGAACTAAGAGGAAGGAACTGCTCCCTGTAACTAAACTGTAAGCGCCGAGAATGAGAGGAAGGAACTGCCCCCACTAGCTGTAAGCGCCCAGAATGAGAGGAAGGAACTGTTCCAACTAGCTGTAAGTGCCGAGAATGAGAGGAAGGGACTGCCCCAACTAGCTGTAAGCGCCCAGAATGAGAGGAAGGAACTGCCCCAACTAGCTGTAAGCGCCCAGAATGAGAGGAAGGGACTGCCCCAACTAGCTGTAAGCGCCCAGAATGAGAGGAAGGGACTGCCCCAACTAGCTGTAAGCGCCCAGAATGAGAGGAAGGAACTGCCCCAACTACTGTAAGCTGTAAGCGCCCAGAATGAAGGAAGGAACTGTCTGCAACCAGCTGTAAGCGAGAATGAGAGGAAGGGACTGCCCAACTAGCTGTGGGCGCCTAATGAGAGTGAAGGAATCTGCCCCAACTAGCTAAAGCCCAGAATGGAGGAAGGGACGCTGTAAGTGCCGAGAATGAGAGGAAGGACTGCCCCAACTAGCTGTAAGCGCCCAGAATGAGAGGAAGGAACTGCCCCCACTAGCTGTAAGCGCCCAGAATGAGAGGAAGGAACTGAACCCCGACTGCCCCAACTAGCTGTAAGCGCCCAGAATGAGAGGAAGGAACTGCCCCAACTAGCTGTAAGCGCCCAGAATGAGAGGAAGGGACTGCCCCCTAGCTGTAAGCGCCCAGAATGAGAGGAAGGGACTAACTAGCTGTAAGCGCCTAGAATGAGAGGAAGGAACTGCCCCACTAGCTGTAAGCACCCAGAATGAAAGGAAGGAACTGCCCCAACTAGCTGGCTGTAAGCGCCCAGAATGAGAGGAAGGAACTGCCCCCACTAGCTGTAAGCGCCCATAATGAAAGGAAGGAACTGCCCCAACTAGCTGTAAGCGCCCAGAATGAGAGATCCACAGAGACAGAAGGAAAGAAATTAAAAGAAGAAGAGAAAGAAGATGTGATAGAGACGGTAAGATTGATTAATGTCTCTGTTAATATTTTGACAAAGATAAAAAAAAATACAAAAAACAAACAAACAAAGCAACAAAAACAACAAAAATAAATAAACAAAGCAAAAAAAAATCTAACAGACCCTCGATATAATGGACTTTCCTCTCCATAGTTCATTATATAGAGGTTTTACTATAGTTAAGGTAAATATATACATTAAAGTTTATATATAAATTATTTTTGATGTTTTTATATTAATTATAATTGAAGAATAATAATTAATGTATAGAGTTGTGAGTTAATGAAGTTACCATTGACTTACCATTGACTTACCATTGACTTAACCATTGACTTAGATCATTGACTTACCATTGACTTACCATTGACTTAGATTATTGACTTACCATTGACTTAACCATTGACTGAGATCATTGACTTAACCATTGACTTAAATCATTGACTTAGCATTGACTTAGCATTGACTTAGATCATTGACTTACCATTGACTTAACCATTGACTCAGATCATTGACTTAACCATTGACTTAACCATTGACTGAGATCATTGACTTAACCATTGACTTAAATCATTGACTTACCATTGACTTAGCATTGACTTAGATCATTGACTTACCATTGACTTAACCATTGACTTATATTATTGACTTACCATTGACTTAACCATTGACTGAGATCATTGACTTAACCATTGACTTAAATCATTGACTTACCATTGACTTAGCTTACCATTGACTTACCATTGACTCATTGACTTAAATCATTGACTTACCATTGACTTACCATTGACTCATTGACTTACATTGACTTACCATTGATCTTACCATTGACTTACCATTGACTTACCATTGACTTAACCATTGACTTAAATCATTGACTTACCATTGACTTAGCAATGACTTAGATCATTGACTTACCATTGACTTACCATTGATCTTACCATTGACTTACCATTGACTTACCATTGACTTACCATTGACTTAACCATTGACTTAGATCATTGACTTACCATTGACTTAGATCATTGACTTACCATTGACTTAGATTATTGACTTACCATTGACTTAACCATTGACTGAGATCATTGACTTAACCATTGACTGAGATCATTGACTTACCATTGACTTAGATCATTGACTTACCATTGACTTACCATTGACTTACCATTGACTTACCATTGACTTACCATTGACTTAACCATTGACTTAGATCATTGACTTACCATTGACTTAGATCATTGACTTACCATTGACTTAGATTATTGACTTACCATTGACTTAACCATTGACTGAGATCATTGACTTAACCATTGACTTAGATCATTGACTTAGATCATTGACTTAGATCATTGACTTAGATCATTGACTTAACCATTGACTTAGATCATTGACTTAACCATTGACTTAGATCATTGACTGAGATCATTGACTTAACCATTGACTTAACCATTGACTTAGATCATTGACTTAACCATTGACTTAGATCATTGACTTAACCATTGACTTAACCATTGACTTAGATCATTGACTTAGATCATTGACTTACCATTGACTTAACCATTGACTTAGATCATTGACTTAACCATTGACTTAGATCATTGACTTACCATAGTATCATTTAGAAATCCATATATATATACACTTAAGTTAATACAAGACACTTACCACAGCCTTATACTTACAGGTCAAAGGTCAGAGAACAGGCATGATCATTGACCTACACCGCACAGTAGGTCAATTAGAAACGGAGGATGGTAGAAGGTTATTCTTCAACAGTAAACAATGTTACCTTTATGGGATCTGTTTGAAGGATGTGGAACTCTGGCATATATTATCTATTGGTAAGTGTAGGGATGTGTTGGAGGGTGTAGGGATGTGTTGGGGGGTGTAGGGATGTGTTGGGGGATGTGGAGTTGGGGTGTAGGGATGGGGGGTGGGGATGTGTTGGGGAGTGTGTGGGAGGTGTAGGGAGGTGTGTGTTGGGGGTGTAGGGGGTGTGTTGGGTGTGGGGGTGTGTATGTGTTGGAGGGTGTAGGGTGTGTGGGAGGGTGTAGGAGTGTGTGGGAGGGTGTAGGGATGTGTTGGGGGTGTAGGGGTGTGTTGGGGGAGTTGGGGGAGTGTGTGGGGGTGTCAGGATGTGTTAGGGGTGTGTGGGAGGTGTAGGGATGTGTTGGAGGTGTTGGGGTGTGTTGGAGGTGTAGGGATGTGTTAGAGGGTGTGGGGGTGTGTTGGGGGTGTAGGGATGTGTTGTGGGTGTGGGGTGTGTTGGAGGGTGTGGGGTGTGTTGGGGGTGTAGGGATGTGTTGGAGGGTGTAGGGATGTGTTGGAGGGTGTGGGGTGTGTTGGGGGTGTAGGGATGTGTTGTGTGGGATGTGTTGGGGAGGTGTGTTGGGGGGTGTGTGGGTGTGGGGTGTGTTGGGGGTGTAGGATGTGTTGGAGGGTGTAGGGGTGTGTTGTGTGGGATTGGAGGGTGCAGGGATGTGTTGGAGGGTGTAGGGTGTGTTGGAGGTGTAGGGTGTTGGAGGGTGTAGGGTGTGTTGGAGGGTGTAGAGGTGTGTGGAGGGTGTGTGTGGAGGTGTGGGGTGTGTGGAGGGTGGGGGGTGTGGGGTGTGGGGTGTGGGGATGGTGGGGGTGTGTTGGAGTGTGAGGGGGGGGTGGTTGGAGGGTGGGGATGTGTTGGAGGGGTGAGGGGTGTGTGGGAGGGTGTGTGTGTGGGAGGGTGTAGGGATGTGTTGGGGTGTAGGGGTGTGATGGAGGTGGAGGGATGTGTTGGGGGTGTAGAGGATGTGTTGGGGGGTGTGGGCATGTGCTGGAGGTGTTGGGGATGTGTTGGGTGTAGGGATGTGTTGGGGGTGTAGGTGTGTGTTGGAGGGTGTAGGGGGGTGTTGGGGTGATGGAGGTGTTGTGCTGGTGTAGGGAATGTGTTGGGGGTGTGGGGATGTGCTAGGGTGTGTGGGGGGTAGGGATGTGTTGGAGGTGTGGGGTGTGTGGGGGTGGGGTGTGTTTTGAGGATGTGTGGAGGGTGTGGGGTGTGTTGGAGGGTGGGGATGTTGGAGGTGTGGGGGGTGTAGGGTGTAGGGGTGTGTGGGAGGGTGTAGGGATGTGTTGGAGGGTGTAGGGGGGTGGGGGGTGTAGGGGTGTGTGGGAGGGGGGTGTGGAGGGTGTAGGGGTGTGGGGAGGGTGTAGGGATGTGTTGGGGTGTGGGGATGTGTCGGAGGGTGTAGGGGTGTGTTGGAGGGTGTAGGGTGTGGGGGTGTGGGAGGGTGTGGGAGGGTGTGTTGGAGGGTGTAGGGGTGTGTTGGAGGGTGTAGGGATGTGTTGGAGGGTGTGGGGTGTGTGAGGGGGGTGTGTGGGAGGGTGTAGGGGTGTGGGAGGGGGTGTGTGGGGGTGTAGGTGTGGGGGGGTGTGTAGGGTGTGTTGTGTGTAGGGGGGTGTGTGGGAGGTGTGTAGGGTGTAGGGATGTGTCGGAGGGTGTAGGGGTGTGTTGGAGGTGTGGGTGTGGGGAGGGTGTAGGATGTGGAGGGTGTGGGGATGTGTCGTGTGGGGTGTGTGGGTGTGGGGTGTGGGGGAGGGTGTGGGGGGTGTGTGGGGATGTGTTGGGGGGTGTAGGGATGTGTCGGAGGGTGTAGTGTGTTAGGTGTAGGGGTGTGTGGAGGGTGAGGGAGGGTGTAGGGAGGGGGTGTAGGGTGTGTTGGGAGTTTATAATGTATGTGTGTGTGTATATTCTATTTTATAGTGTATAGTGTGTGTGTATGTTGTATTTTATAATGTATAGTGTGTGTGTATATTCTATTTTATAGTGTATACAGTATTATGTGTGTATGTTGTATTTTATAATGTATAGTGTGTGTGTATTGTATTTTATAATGTATAGTGTGTGTGTATGTTGTATTTTATAATGTATAGTGTGTGTGTATATTCTATTTTATAGTGTATAGTGTGTGTGTATGTTGTATTTTATAATGTATAGTGTGTGTGTGTATTGTATTTTATAATGTATAGTGTGTGTGTATATTGTATTTTATAGTGTATAGTGTGTGTGTATATTGTATTTTATAGTGTATAGTGTGTGTGTATATTGTATTTTATAGTGTATAGTGTGTGTGTATATTGTATTTTATAGTGTATAGTGTGTGTGTATATTCTATTTTATAGTGTATAGTGTGTGTGTGTATTGTATTTTATAGTGTATAGTGTGTGTATATTGTGTTTTATAGTGTATAGTGTGTGTGTATATTCTATTTTATAGTGTATAGTGTGTGTGTGTATTGTATTTTATAGTGTATAGTGTGTGTATATTGTGTTTTATAGTGTATAGTGTGTGTGTATATTGTATTTTATAGTGTATAGTGTATAAACAATTCATGTTTTCCCTCAGGATTGGATGTAGAATATGATGAAGGTCGCAGAGGTGTTAACAGCGTGTGGATTGGTCAGCCGTTAGAGTCGACTGAACTCCGTCTCGCTATTGAGAACTGGTGTGATGAGAATAACGTGCCCTCATCTTCAACTGAGGCCCTGGTGAGGTTTGGTTAGGGTTTGGTTAGGGTAGGTTTGGGTTAGGTTAGGTTAGTGTTAGGTTAGTGTTAGGTTAGGTTAGTGTTAGAAGTAGGAGGGAGATAATGTGTAGTGAAGTAAAGAGAATACAGAAAATATTGGAATGTTAAGGTGACTTGAGATTTGCAAAGAAGGAAATTTTCAAGCAACAATTCTTAATGGATGCCACAGGTTTATAAAAAGCTGTACAAGTTTTTTTATCAGCTTAAACTAATCTGTCACGTACTGATATAAGCAAAGCTGTGATTAATTTAATGTAAGCTTATCCTGAAGACTTTAAAGAGTTTGGAAAATGTGTAGATAATAATGTGAACCAAGCTTAAATTATTGCTTTAATACTTAGCCTTAACCTGAGCTATGGATCAAGTGTACTAGAGCTATGGACCAAGTGTACTAGAGCTATGGACCAAGTGTACCAGAGCTATGGATCAAGTGTACTAGAGCTATGGACCAAGTGTACTAGAGCTATGGACCAAGTGTGCTAGAGCTATGGACCAAGTGTACTAGAGCTATGGACCAAGTGTACCAGAGCTATGGACCAAGTGTACTAGAGCTATGGACCAAGTGTACTAGAGCTATGGACCAAGTGTACTAGAGCTATGGACCAAGTGTACTAGAGCTATGGACCAAGTGTACTAGAGCTATGGACCAAGTGTACTAGAGCTATGGACCAAGTGTACTAGAGCTATGGACCAAGTGTACTAGAGCTATGGACCAAGTGTACTAGAGCTATGGACCAAGTGTGCTAGAGCTATGGACCAAGTGTACCAGAGCTATGGACCAAGTGTACCAGAGCTATGGACCAAGTGTACCAGAGCTATGGACCAAGTGTACTAGAGCTATGGACCAAGTGTACCAGAGCTATGGACCAAGTGAACCAGAGCTATGGACCAAGTGTACTAGAGCTATGGACCAAGTGAGCTATGGACCAAGTGTACCAGAGCTATGGACCAAGTGTACTAGAGCTATGGACCAAGTGTACTAGAGCTATGGACCAAGTGTACCAGAGCTATGGACCAAGTGTACTAGAGCTATGGACCAAGTGTACTAGAGCTATGGACCAAGTGTACTAGAGCTATGGACCAAGTGTACTAGAGCTATGGACCAAGTGTACTAGAGCTATGGACCAAGTGTACCAGAGCTATGGACCAAGTGTACTAGAGCTATGGGACCAAGGCTAGAGCTATGGACTAAGTGTACCAGAGCTATGGACCAAGTAAAACAGAGCTATGACCAAGTGTACCAGAGCTATGGACCAAGTTGTACAAAGGCCTATGGACCAAGTGTACTAGAGCTATGGACCAAGTGTACCAGAGCTATGGACCAAGTGTACCAGAGCTATGGACCAAGTGTACTAGAGCTATGGACCAAGTGTACTAGAGCTATGGACCAAGTGTACTAGAGCTATGGACCAAGTGGTGTACCAGCCTGTCAGGGAGATACAGTACAGTTCTTTGATGTGTCGTGGGGCCTTTCACAGTAGAATAGTGTTAGGTTAGGTTAGTGTTTTTTTTTTTTTTTACGGGGATAAGCCCCCCCGGGCACGGGTTACTGACCCACATCAGGGCCTAGCGAAATATACACACACACACACAATACACACACACACACACACACACACACACACACACACAATAATAATAATAATAATAATAATAATAATAATAATAATAATAAATATTAATAACAAAATACTAAAGAAAATAAGAATATTAACATAATCAAAATCATAAATAAATACAAAATCGAAAAAAAAAGATCAAAAGTGAGAAACAATTGAGACCCTGCAATTGTGTGTAAATGAAGCAGAAAGTCAGATGAGCAACCTGGGACTTGGTCACATATGGCAGCAGGGTCAACACATTATGCTTCCAATATCTTCCCAGGCGGTAGTACCTCCCTGTTTGGTAGCTGCCTACTACCTACTACCTAGATTAGTGTTAGGTTAGTGTAGATTAGTGTTAGGTTAGGTTAGGGGACATACTGTAAAGGTAACTTATATCCTAAATTATTAGATCCAGTTCACGTTATTGTGGCAGCTCCTTAAACAGACGTGCAGCAGTGGGCACTTGACACTACTAAAGACACATTATGGCGTTATTAAATACTGCCCATGATCATATTGGCTCTTATATTTATCAACAATTAATTACAACTATTTATGTCGTTTATTTAATCTATAAACAATGTACCTAGACAGTGTAGGTATACAGTGTACCTAGACAGTGTAGGTATACAGTGTACCTAGACAGTGTAGGTATACAGTGTACCTAGACAGTGTAGGTATACAAACAATGTACCTAGACAGTGTAGGTATACAGTGTACCTAGACAGTGTAGGTATACAAACAATGTACCTAGACAGAGTAGGTATACAGTGTACCTAGACAGAGTAGGTATACAGTGTACCTAGACAGTGTAGATATACAAACAATGTACCTAGACAGTGTAGGTATACAGTGTAGGTATACAGTGTAGGTATACAGTGTACCTAGGCAGTGTAGGTATACAAACAATGTACCTAGACAGTGTAGGTATACATTGTACCTAGACAGTGTAGGTAT
>NW_024748846.1:22961-105461 GCF_018991925.1 Homarus americanus
ATGGGGGATGGGGGATTCCACGCCCTTCCCAATCGGTGGTCCTGATACCTTCCGTTGGCAATTGGTGGATGGTACCATTCTCCACCACCCAGGATGGGTGTGGATGGGGATGGGGAGTTCCACGCCCTTCCCAGTCAGTGGGCCTGATACCTTCCGTCGGCGCCCGACGGATGGTACCATTCTGCACCTCCCAGGATGGGTGTGGATGGGGATGGGGGATTCCACGCCCTTCCCAGTCGGTGGTCCTGATACCTTCCGTTGGCAATTGGTGGATGGTACCTTTCTCCACCACCCAGGATGGGTGTGGATGGGATGGGGAACGGGGGGGGTGGGACGGGGGATTCCACGCCCTTCCCAGTCGGTGGGTCCTGATACCTTCCGTTGGCAATTGGTGGATGGTACCATTCACCATCTCCCAGGATGGGCGAGGATGGGGGTGGGGGATGGGGGGGTGGAGGATGGGGAGATTCCACGCCCTTCCCAGTCAGTGGGTCCTGATACCTTCCGTCGGCGCCTGACGGATGGTACCATTATCCACCTCCCAGGATGGGTGTGGATGGGGTGGGGGATGGGGGTGGGGGATGAGAGGGTTGGGGTGTTGGGGGATGTGGGGAGGATTCCGCCCTTCCCAGTCGGTGGTCGTCATACCTTCCGTTGGCAGCTGGTGGATGGTACCATTCTCCACCACCCAGGATGGGTGTGGATGGGGGATGGGGAGTTCCGCCCTTCCCAATCGGTGGGTCTGATACCTTCCGTTGGCAATTGGTGGATGGTACCATTCTCCACCACCTAGGATGGGTGTGGATGGCGGATGGGGATTCCACGCCCTTCCCAGTAGGTCTGATACTTTCCGTCGGCGCCCGACGGATGGTACGATATCCACCACCCAGAATGGTGTGGATGGGATGAAACGGGGGGGGTTGGGGGACGGGGGATTCCGCCCTTCCCATTCGGTGGTACTGATAACCTTCCGTTGGCAATTGATGGATGGTACCATTCTCCACCTCCCAGGATGGGTGTGGATGGGGTGGGATGGGGGGTAGGGGATGGGGGGTGGATTACGCCCTTCCAGTCGGTGGGTCCTGATACCTTCCGTTGGGACTGGTGGATGGTACCATTCTCCACCTAGGATGGGTGTGGATGGGGTGGGATGGGGATGGGGGGGGTGGTTCCACGCCCTTCAGTCAGTGGGTCTGATACCTTCCGTTGCTTGGTGGTGGATGGTACAATTCACCACCTCCAGGATGGTGGATGACGGATGGTACCATTCTCCACCTCCCAGGATGGGTGTGGATGGGGTGGGGATGGGGTGGTTGGGATGGGGGATTCACGCCCTACCTAGCCTGTGGGTCTTGATACTTCCGTTTGCACCTAGTGGATGGTACCATTCACCACCTCCCAGAATGGGCAGGGTGGGATGGAGGATGGTTGGGTTGGGGATGGGGGGTTGGGATGGGGATTCACGCCCTTCCCAGTCAGTGGGTCCTGATACCTTCCGTTGGCAAGTGGTGGATAGTACCATTCACCACCTTCCAGGATGGGCGAGGATGGGGATGGGGATTGCGCCCTTCTAGTCGGTGGGTCCTGATACTGGCAACTGGTGGATGGGGCAATTGGTGGATGGTACCATTCTCCACCCCAGATGGTGGATGGGGTGGGGATGGTAGGGATGGTGGATTCCGCCCCAGTTTGTGTGGTCCTGATACCTTCCGTCATAACCGGTGGATGGTACCATTCTCCACCTCCTGTGATGGGTGTGTGGATGGGGTGGGGGGATGGGGATGGTGGTTCACGTTCTTCCCAGTTTGTGGGTCCTGATACCTTCCTGTTGGCACCAGGATGCAGTACACCACCACCTCCCAGGATGGTGGATGACGGATGGTACTATTCTCCACCTCCCAGGATGGTGATGGGGTGGGATGGGGTGGTTGGGATGGGGGATTCCACGCCCCACGAGCTGTGGGTCTTGATAACTTCCGTTTAGTGGGATGGTAATATTCACACCTCCCAGAATGAAGGAGGGTGGGATGGAGACAAGGTTGGGGAGGGAGGGGTTGATGGGGGGATTCCACGCCCTTCCCAGTCGGTGGGTCCTGATGGCCTTTCCTGCTGGCAAGTGGTGAATAGTACTAGCCTCTTACCACTCTTCCAGGACGGGCAAAGGAGGATGGGGGATGGGGATTGCACGCCCTTCCTAGGCGGTGGGTCCTGACATTCTCCCTTGGCACCAGGATGGTACCATTCACCACCTCCCAGAATGGGTGAACGGAGTGGGGTATGAGGGGGGGCTGGGGGATGGGCGGGATTCCACGTTCTTCCCAGTCGGTGGGGTCCTGACACTTCCTGCTGGCACTGGTGGATGCTAAAATTAGCCTCCACCTCCCAGAAATGGTGGAATGGAGTGGGGTATGAGGCCAGATGGGCGGGATCTATCAAGCCTTCCCAGTCGGTGGGTCCTGGGATACCTTCCGTTGGCAATTGAGATGGTACCATTCTCCACCTCCCAGGATGGTGTGGATGGGGTGGGGGGATGGCAGGGGATGGTGGGTGGACTTTACGTATTCCCAGTCGGTGGGTCCTGAGCTACCTTCAAAGTTGGCAATCTTGGTGGATGGTACCAGTCACCTCCCAGATGGCAGTGGATGGGGTGGGGATGGGGATGGGGGGGTGGTTCCACGCCCTTCCCAGTCGGTGGTCCTGATACCTTCCGTTATACTGGTGATGGTACACCACACCTCCCAGATGGGTGTGGATGACGGATGGTACTAATTTCACCTCCCAGGATGGTGTGGATGGGGTGGGGGATGGGGTGGTTGGGATGGGGGTGGGGGGGATACTACTGCCCACCAGCCTGTGGGTCTTGATAACTTCCGTTTGCACTCTGGGTGGATGGTACCATCTTACCCCTGTGAATGGGCGAGGGTGGATGGAGGATGGTTGCTAGGGATGGAGGTTGATGGGGGATTCATGCCCTTTCCTGTCGGTGGGTCCTGATACTTGCTGGCAAGTGGTGAATAGTACATTCACCACCTTCCAGACGCCCAAGAGGATGGGGATGTGGGGGATTGCACGCCCTTCCAGTCGGTGGGTCCTGATACCTTCCTTGGGCAACTGGTGGATGGTACCATTCACCACCTGGTGATGGGGTGTGAATGGGGTGGGTATGGGGGGATTGGGGGAGGGTTTGGGGAGTGGGGATTAGGGATAGGGATTCCACGTTTTCCCAGTCGGTGGGTCCTGATACCTGTTGGCACCGAAAGGATGGTACCTCCCAGAATGGGGTGAATGGAGCAGGTATGAGGGGGTTGGGGATGGGCGGGGATTCCACGCCCCTTCCCAGTCGCAGGTCCTGATACCTCTGCTGGCACTGGTGATGGTACCATTCACCACCTCCCCAGGATGGGTGGCTAGGTGGGGGATAGGAGGGCGGGGGGGAATCCACGCCCTCCCAGTCAAATGGTGGGTCCCAGATAATTCCGTTAAGCTGGCAAGAGGGGTGGTACCATTTTCCACCTCCAGGATGGGTGGATGGGTGGGGGATGCAGTTGGGGGGATTCCACGCCTTCCCAGTCGGTGGGTCCTGATACCTCTGCTATTTCGATGGATGGTACCATTCTCCACCTCCCCAGATGGTGTAGATGGGGGTGGGGATGGGGCCAGGATGGGGAGATTCCACCCCTTCCAGTCGTAGGGTCCTGATACCTCTGTCATAAGTGGATGGTACTATTCACCGCACTCCCCAGGATGGGTGTTGATGGGTGGGATGGGGATGAGGATAGGTGGGGAATGGGGGATGGTGAGGGGATTCCACGTTTTCGCAGTCGGTGGGTCCCGATACCTTCCGTTGGCAATTGGTGGATGGTACCATTCTCCACCCAGATGGGTGATGGGGGGGGATGGGGATGGGGGGTGGTTCAACGCCTCTTCCCAGTCGGTGGGTCCTGACACCTGCTGGCACTGCGGATGGTACACCACCACTCCCCAGGATGGGTGTGATGGGATGGGGAACGTGGGGGGTTGGGGGATGGGGATTCCACGCCTTCCCATTCGGTGGGTACCGATAACCCTTCCGTTAGCAATAGATGGATGGTACCATTTCACCTGCGATGCAGCGTGGACAGGTGGGGGATGGTAGATGGGTGGGACTAATGCTCTTTTCCCAGTCGGTGGTTCTTTGATACCTTCCGTTGGCAACTGGTGATGGTACCATTCTCTGTACCTCCCGTGATGGGTGGACAGGTGATGGGGATGGGGTTCCACGCTCTTCCTCTCAGTCGGTGGGTCCTGATACCTGCTGCTAACAGGATGGTATAATTCACCACCTCCCAGATGGTGCAGGATGACGGATGGTACTATTCTCCACCTCCCAGGATGGGTGGATGGGGTGGGGATGAAGGATGGGGGATTCAACGCCCCACGGTAGCCTGTGGGTCTTGATAACTTCCGCTTTGTACCTATGGATGGTAATACCACCACCTCCCCAGAATGGGCGAGGATGGGATGGAGGATGGTTGGGTTGGGGGATGGGGGGGTTTGATGGGGGGATTCCACGCCCTTCCCAGTTTGTGGTCCTGATACCTTCCGTCAAGTAAGTGTGGATAGTACCATTCACCACCTCTGGGTGATTGGCGAGATAGATGGATTGCACGTTCTTTCCTAGTCGGTGGGTCCTGAGAATTTTGGCAACTAGTGGATGGTACCACTCACCACCTTCCACGACATGAGATGGGGAGAGTGGGGGATTCCATGCCCCATTTGTCGGTGGGTCCTGATACTCTGCTGGCAATCACTGAGGATGGTACCATTCTCCACCTCCAGGATGGGTGTGAATGGGTGTATGGTGATTGGGGATGGGGCTTGGGGATGGGGGTTTGGGGATTGGGGATTACGCCCTTCCCAGTCGCAGGTCCAGATACTGGCAATTGGTGATGGTACTATCTTCACCATCTCCCAGGACAAGGAGGATGGGGGTGGGGGATGAAGCGGTTGAGGATGGGAGATTCCACGCCCCTTCCCAGAAGCCGAGGGGTCCTGATACCTTTCCTGTCGGCGCCTGACGGATGGTACGATTCTCCACCTCCCTGATGGGTGTGATGGGGTGGGGATGGAGGGGGAAGATGAGGGTTGTGTTGGGGGGATGTGGAGGGATTCCAATCTTCCCACTCTGGTGGGTCCTGACTACCGGTTGGCAATTGCGGATGGTACCATTCACCACCGTGAACAGATGGGTGGATGGGGATGGGGATTCCACGCCTTCCCAGTCGTCGGTAGGTCCTCATACCTCTGTTGGCAACTGTGATGGTACGATTCCACCACCCAGATGGTGTGATGGGGATGTGGGATCTAATGCCTCTTCCCAATCGGTGGTCCTGATACCTTCCAAGGTTGGCACTGGTGGATAGTACATTCCACCACCCAGCAGGATGGGTGGACGGGTGGGGGAACGGGGGTTAGCCGGGGGATTGTACGCCCTTCCAGTCGGTGAGCGACACCTTCTGCTGGCAATTGGTGATGGTACTGTTCTCCACCAAGGTGATGGTGCAGATGGGGATGCAGATTCGGGATGGGGGATTCCACGCCTCAGTCGGTGGGTCCTGACAACCTTCCGTTGGCAATTGATGGATGGTACCATTGACCACCTCCCAGGATGGGTGGGATGGTAGGGGATGGGGGGGGTTGGGGGGGATGAGGGCTGGGGTGTTGGGGGATGGGGGATTCCACGCCCTTCCCAGTCGCAGGGTCCTGATCCTCTGCTGGCACAGGATGGGAGACCACCACCTAACAGGATGGGATGAGGTGGGGGGGTTGAGGGATTGGGGGGGGTGGAGAATGGGGGGATTCCACGCCTTTCCCAGTCGGTGTCCTGATACCTGTTGGCACTGGTGGATGGCACTCATTCACCACCTAACAGGATGGTGATGAGGTGGGGTGGGGTTGAGGGACAAGATTGGGGGATTCCACGCCCTCCTAGTCGGTGGGTCCTGATAACCTTCCGTTGGCAATTGATGGATGGTACTATTCTACACCTCCCAGGATGGGTGGATGGGGATGGGGGGATTAGTAGGATTCCACGCCCTTCCCAGTCGGTGGGTCCTGATACCTTCCTGCTGGGCAAGGCAAATGGTGGATTGTACCATTCTCCACCTCCCAGAATGGGTGTGGATGGGGTGATGGGCGATGGGGGGGGTTCCACGCTCTTCCCAGTCGTAGGGTCTCTGGGATACCTTCCGTTGGCAAGTGGGTGGATAGTACCATTCACCACCTTTCCAGGACGGGCGAGATGGGGGATGGGGGATTGCACGCCTCTTCTGAAGTCGGTGGGTCCTGATACCTTGGCAGTCTGGTGGATGGTACCACCACCACCTCCAGGGGATGGTGGAATGGGTGGGTATGGGGGGATTGGGGATGGGGGTTTGGGGATGGGGGGACAGATTGGGGGATTCCACGCCCTTCCCAGTCGGTGGGTCCTGATACCTTCCGTTGGCAATCTTGTGATGGTACCATTTCTCCACTCCCAGAAATGTGGGTGTGAATGAGGCGGGTATGAGACAGATGGCGTGGGGGATTCCATGCCCTTCCCAGTCGGTGGGTCCCGATACCTCCGTTACACTGGTGGATGGTAACATTCACCACCTCCCAGGGCGCGGGTGTGGTTGGGGTGGGGGACAGAGGTTAACCACGCCCTCCCAGTCGGTGGGTCCCGATAATTCCAAGGTTGGCGCGGCGGTGGTACCATTTTCCACCTCCCAGATGGGTGGGAGGTGGGGATGGGGTTGGGGGAGGGGGGCCCCACGCCCCTTCCCAGTCGGTGGGTCCCTGGGATACCTTCCGTTAGCGCTCGATGGATGGTGGTACCATTCTCCACCCCTGTGTATGGGTGTCGATGGTGTGGGGGATGGGGGAGGTTGGGGATGGGCGTGATTCCACTCTTCCCAGTCGGTGTGTCCTGATACCTTCCGCTGGCAAGTGGATGGTGCCCATTCTCGCTACAGGATGGATGTAGAGGGGGTGGGGAGGGGGGTTGGGGGATGGGGGATTCCACTCCTTCCCAGTCAGGTCCTGATACCTTCCTGCTGGCAAGTGGATGGTACCATCTCCCCACAGATGCGGTAGACAGGTAAAGGGATCGGGGGTTGGGGATGGGGATCTTCCTGTCGGGCTGTCCTGATACCTCCTGCGTAAGTGGATGGCATTCATTCACCACCTCCTGGTGATGGGTGTGATGGGTGGGGATGGGGGATGGGGACAGGTGGGGGAATGGTGAGGGTTGAGGGGATTCCACGCCCTCGCAGTCGGTGGGTCCTGATACCTTCCCGTTGGCACCAGGATGGTAACATTCTCCCCACCCAGGATGGTGTGTGGAGGAGGATGGGGATTCCACGCCCCTTTCCCAGTCGGTAGGTCCTGATACCTCTGCCTATGCCCGACGGATGGTACCATTCTGCACCTTCCCAGATGGGTGTGTGATGGGGATGGGATTCCACGCCCTTCCCAGTCGGTGGGTCCTGATACCTTCTCATACTGGTGGATGGTACCATTCACCACTCCCCAGATGGGCAAGATGGGGGATGTAAGTATGGAGGATGGGGGAGATTCCACGTTTTCCCAGTCGTAGGTCTCGATACCTGCCTATGCCTGACGGATGGTACTATTCTCCACCCAGGCGGGTGTGGGATGGGGTGGGGACTGAGGTTGGGGGATGAGGGTTGTTGGGGATGAGGGAGTTCCCACACCTTCCCAGTTGGTGCCCTGATACCTTCCTGTTGGCACTGGTGATGGTGCCATTCACCACCGAACAGGATGGGTGTGGATGGGGGACGGGGATTCCACGCCCTCTCCCAGTCGGTAGGCACTATACCTTCCGTTGGCAACTGGTGGATGGTACCCTCCACCACCCAGGATGGGTGTGATGGGGATGGTGATCCTGCCCTTCCCAGTCGGTAGGTCCTCATACCTTCCTGTTGGCAACTTGGTGGATGGTACCATTCTCCACCACCCAGATGGGTGGATGGGGATGGGGGATTCCACGCCCTTCCCAATCGGTGGGTCCTGATATACCTTCCAAGGCACTGTGGATGGTACCATTCTCCACCACCCAGATGTGGATGATGGGGGAGTTCAATGCCCTCTTTTCCTAGTTTAGGGAAACTTATTTCCGTCGGCGCTCGACGGATGGTAACCATTCTCCACCACCAGATGGTGGATGGACGGGGAACGGGGGGTTAGACGAGGGGATTACAAGCCTTCCCAGTCGAGGTGGGTCCTGATACCTTCTGTTTGCACAGTAGATGTTTCATTCACAGCCTAACAGGACAGTGTGATGGTTTTGGGGATGGAGGGGGTTGGGGGATGGTAGATTCCACGCCTTCCTAGTCGGTGGGTCCTGATACCTGTTGGCAACTGGTGGATGGTACCATTCACCACCTAACAGGATGGTGGATGGGGGTAGGGATGGGGCTGGCGGATGGGAGGGGCGCTGGTGACGGGGATTCCACGCCCTTCCCCAGTCGATGGGTCCTGACACCTTCCTGGCAATTGGTGGATAGCCTATTTCCACCACCCAGGAGCGGTGTGGGACGGGGTGGGGGAACGGGGGTTAGCCGGGGATTGCATGCCCTTCCCAGTCGGTGAGTCGACACCTTCCGCTGGCAACCGGTGGATGGTACCGTTCTCCACCTCCCAGGTGATGGGTGTGGATGGGGATGAAGACCAGATGGGGATTCCACGCCCTTCCCAGCTTCCAGGGTCCTGCGATAACCTGCCGGGCACCGATGATGGTACCATTGACCACCTCCCAGGATGGGTGGGATGAGGTAGACAGATGGGGAGAATACCTAATGCCCTTCCCAGGGTCCTAATATCTTCCAGTTGGCAATTGTTGATGGTACCATTCACCAACCAACAGATTGGTTGTGGATGAGGTGGGGGTTGAGGGATGGGGGTGGGAGATTGGGGAAGATTCCACGCCCTTCCCAGTCGGTGGGTCCTGATAACCTTCCGTTGGCAATTGATGGATAGTACCATTTCCACCTCCCAGGATGTGGATGGGTGGGGGATGGGGTAGGGGGGTGGGGGGTGATTCCACGCCCTTCCCAGTCGGTGGGTCCCTGACAATTTCCCTACAACCGGTGATCAGAATTATTCTCCACCCAGGATGGGTGGATGGAAGTAAAAAGAATGGGATTCCACGCCCTTCCCAGTCGGTGGGTCCTGATACTCTGTTGGCACCAGGATTGTACCATTTCACACCTCCCAGGATGGTGTGATGGGGTGGGGGATGGGGGATGGGAGTTCATCGCCCTTCCCAGTCGGTGGGTCCTGATACCTTCCGTTGGGTACTGGTGGATGGTACTATCTACCATTCCCAGGATGCAAGGAGAGGATGGGGTGGGGGATGGGGCGGTTGAGGATGGGGAGATTCCACGCCCTTCCCAGTCGGGGTCCCGATACTCTTCCGTTGGCAATTGGTGGATGGTACTATTTCTCCACCACACCCAGGATGGTGGATGGGGGATGGGGGATTCCACGCCCCTTCCCAGGTCGGTAGGCCTGATACCTGTCGGCGCTCGACGGATGGTACCATTCCACCTCCCAGGATGGGTGTGGATGACGGGGGATTCCACGCCCTTCCCAATGTAGGGTCCTGGATACCTTCCGTTGGGCACTGGTGGATGCAGGCTCTTTTCTCCACCACCCAGGGTGGGTGTGGATGGGGATGGGGAACGGGGGGACGGAGTTCCACGCCCTTCCCAGTCAACAGGGTCCGATACCTTTTGCAAATTGGCAGGATGGTACATTCACCATCTCCCCTGTGATGTGGCGATGATGGGGTGGGGAGGCAAGGAGGATGGGGGAGATTCCACGTTCTTCCCAGTCGGGTCCTGATACCTGTCGGCGCTCGACGGATGGTACCATTCTCCACTCTGACAGGTGTGGATGGGGGATGGAGGGGGGGGGCTGGGGGGATGAGGTTGGGGGTGTTGGGGATGAGATTCCACACCTTCCCAGTTGGTGGGTCCTGATACTCGTTGGCATTGGTGGATGGTACCATTCGTTTAATTTGAACAGATGGTGATGCAGGATTCCACGCCCTTTCCTGAGTCGGTAGTCCTCATACCTTCCGCTGGCAACCGGGTGGATGGTACTATTTCACCACCTGCGATGGTGGGGGATGGGGGATCTATGCCCTTCCAGTCGGTAGGTCCTGATACCTTCCGTCGGCGCCTGACGGATGGTACCATTCTCCACCACCAGATGGTGTGATGGGACGGGAAACGGGGCTGGGGACGGGGATCGCCTTCCGAGCGTGGTGGTCCTGATCCCTCCGTTGGCACTGGTGGGATGGTACCATTCACCACCCAACAGGATGGGTGATGAGGCGGGGGGCTAAGGGATGGGGGGTGGAACAATGCACGCCCCTTCCCAGTCGGTGGGTCCCTGGATACCTCCGTTGGCAATTGTTGATGAAAATTATTCACCACCTAACAGACTGGTTGTGATGAGGTGGGTGGGGGTTGAGGGATGGGGTGATTGGGGGATTCCACGCCCCTTTCCCAGTCGGTGGGTCCTGATAACCTTCCGTTGGCAATGATGGATGGTACCATTATCCACCTCCCAGATGGGTGATGTAGTGGGGATGTAAAGGGGATGAGGGCTAGTTCGGGATGGGAGGATTCCACGCCCTTCCCAGTCGGTAGGTCCTCATACCTTCCGTTGGCAACTGGTGACGGTACCATTATAAACCTCCCCAGATGGGTGTGGATGGGTGGGATGGGGGGATGTGAGGGTTGGGGTGTTGGGGATGTGAGGATTTCACGCCCTTCCCAGTCGGTAGTCTCATACCTCTGGGTTGGCAGGCTGGTGGATGGAACTATTCTCCACCACCCAGATGTGTGGATGGGGGATGGGGGATTCCACGCCCCAATCGGTGGGTCCTGAGCTACCTTCCTGTTGGCAGGATGGTACTATTCTCCACCACCCAGGATGGTGATGGGGATGGGGGGATTCCACGCCCTTCCCAGTCGGTAGGTCTCGATACCTTCCGTCGGAGGCCCGACGGATGGTACGATTTTCCACCACCCAGGATGGGTGTGATGGATGGGGAACGGGGGGGTTGGGGGACGTGTGGGGATTCCACGCTCTTCCCATTCGGTGTAAGTACTGATAACCTTCATAGTAAATGATGGATGGAACTATTCTCCACCTCCCCAGATGGGTGATGGGGTGATGGGGGTAGGGGGATGGGGGTGATTCCACGCCCCAGTCGGTGTGTCCTGACATCCTGGCACCGAGTGAGCAGGCCTCCACCTGTGATGGGTGGATGGGTAGGGATGGGGGGATGGGTGGTGGCTCCACGCCCTTCCCAGTCGGTGGGGTCCTGACACCTTCTGCTGCCAATTGGTGGATGGTACACCACCTTTCACCTCCCAGGATGTGGGTGGATTACGGATGGTACTATTCTCCACCTCCCAGGATGGGTGTGGATGGGGTGGGGATAAGTGGCTGGGATGGGGATTCCCACGCCCCACCCAGCCTGTGGGTCTTGATACTCTGTTTGCACCCAGTGTAGATGGTACTATTCACCACCTCCCCAGAATGGGCGAGGTGGGATGGAGACAGGTTGGGCTGGAGGATGCTGATGGGATTCCACGCCTCCTGTGCAGGTGGGTCCTGACACCTCCTGCTGGCGCGGTGATAGTACCATTCTACCCACCTTCCAGGATGTATGAGATGGGGAGGGGACTGTATTCTTTCCTAGTCGGTGGGTCCTGGATACCTTTTCCTGTGGCACTGGTGGATGGTACCATCACCACCTTCCACGATGGGCGAGGATGGGGATGGGGGGATTCCCCATGCCCTTATTTGTCGGTGGGTCCTGATACTCTGCTGGCACCGAGGATGGTACTATCTCCACCTCCCAGGATGGGTGAATGGGGTGGGGTATGGGGGGGATTGGGGATGAGGGGTTGGGGGACGAGGGGCTTGGGGGGATTGGGGGGATTCTTCCCAGTCGTAGGTCCTGGGATACCTTCCGCTAAGTGGTGTGATGGCACGCCTCCACCTCCCAGAATGGGTGGAATGGAGTAAGTATGGGGGTTAGATGGCGGGGGATCACGCCCTTCGCAGTCGGTTTGTCCTGATACCTTCCGTTGGGTACTGTTAGATGGTACCATTCACCGCATTCTAGATGTGTGTGGTTGGGGTGGGGATAGAGGGGTTGTGGAATCCACGCCTCTTCCCAGTCGGTGGGTCCTGATAATTCTGTTGGGAAGTGGTGGGAGGGTACCATTTTCCACCTCCCAGGATGGGTGTGGATGGGGTAAAGGGGATGGGGGGTTGGGGAGGGGGGATTCCACGCCCTTCCCAGTCGGTGGGTCCTGGGATACCTTCCGTCAGCGCCTGATGGATGGTAATACCATTCTCCACCTCCCAGCATGGGTGTCGATGGTGGGCAATGGGGTTAGATGGGGTGGATTCTGAATTTCTTCCCAGTCGGTGGGTCCTGATACTCTGCTGGCAATTTGTTGATGGTACCAGTCTCCACCTCCCAGGATGGGTGTGATGGGATGGGCCAGGATTACACGCCTTCCCAGTCGATGCGTCCTCACATTCCGTCAGGCCTGGCGGATGGTATCACCATTCTCCTCACAGGATGGGTGTAGACAAGGGGATGTAAGCCGGATAGGGGAATCCACTCCCTCCCCAGTCGGTGTCCTGATACCCTCCGCTGGCACCCCAGGATGGTACCATTCACCACCCAACAGGATGGTGATGGGTAGGATGAAGGCAGATGGGAGGTTGGTGGGGGATGGGGATTCTACGCTCCTTCCCAGTCGGTGGGGTCTTATACCTGTTGGCACTGGTGGATGGCATTATTCTACCACCCAGGATGGTGACGGGTAGCAGTTGGGGGCCGGGGGGGATTGCATGCCCTTCCTGTCTGGTGAGTCGTGACACCTTCTGCTGGCAAACTGTGGATGAAAATTGCCTCCACCTCCATGATGGGGATGGGGGATGGGGTGATTCGGGGATGGGGACGCACGCCCTTCCTGAAGTCGGTGGTCCTGATAACCTTCCGTTGGCAATTGATGGATGGTACTGACCACCCCAGGATGGGTGATGAGGTGGGGATAAGGGATGGGGGTGGGAGAATGGGGGGGGGCAATTCCACGCCCTTCCCAGCGTCGGTGGGTCCTTATACCAGTTGGCAATTGTTGGATACCATTCACCACCCAACAGATTGCTGTGATGAGGTGGGGGGCTGAGGGCTGGGAGGTGGGAGATTGGGATTCCACGCCCCTTCCCAGTCCGGTGTCCCGATAACCTTTCCGTTGGCACCGATGGATGGTACCACTTCCACCTCCCAGACAGGATGGGGTGGGGGATGGGGATTGGGGGTGGATTCCACGTCCTTCCCAGTCGGTGGTCCTGGATACCTGCTGGCACCGGTGGATTGTACCATTCTCACACCTCCCAGGATGGTGTGGATGGGGGTGGGGACGGGGGATGGGGGGTTCCACGCCCTTCCCAGTCGGTGGCTGTCCTGGGATACTTCCTCTGCTGGCAATTGGTGGATGGTACTATCTACCATCTCTGTGATGGGGTGTGATGACGATGGCATTCTCCACCTCCCAGTGGATGGGGTGCGGATAAAGGATGGGGACAGCCCCACGCCTCATCAATTGTGGGTCCTGATACTCTTCCGTTTGCAACTGGTGATGGTACCACCACCACCTTCCAGGATGCAAGGAGATGATGGGGATTCCCAACACCTCCTTCCCAGTCGGTAGGTCTCTGATACCTTCTGTCGGCGCCCGGACGGATGGTACACTTCTGCACCTCCAAGGATGGGTGTGGATGGGGATGGGACTTCAATGCCCTTCCCAGTCGGTGGGTCCTGATACCTGTTGGCAATTGGTGATGGTACCATTCACCACTTCCCAGGATGGGCGCAGGATGGCGGGGACAAGTGGCTGAAGGATTGAGGGAGATTCTATCGCCCTTCCCAGTCGGTGTGGGTCCTGATACCTGCTGGCAATTGGTGGATGAAAATATTTTCCACCTCACCAGATGGGTGATGGGGATGGGGATTCCACGCCCTCCCCAGTCGGTAGGGCCTGATACCTTCTGTCGGCGCCCGACGGATGGTACTATTCTGCACCTCCCAGGATGGGTGTGGATGGGGATGGGGGATTCCACGAACTTCCTGGTCGGTGGGTCCTGATACCTTTCCGTTGAAATTGCAAGATATATCGCTTCACCACCCAGGATGGGTGGGATGGATGGAACGGGGGGGACGGGGGGGATTCCACGCCCTCTCCCAGTCGCAGGGTCCTGATACCTTCCTTTGCACTGGTGGATGGTACTATTCACCATCTCCCAGGACAGGCGAAGATGCAGGTGGGGGATGGGCCGGTGGAGGATGGGGGATTTGACAAGCCTTCCCAGTCGGTAGGAGTCAGATACCTGCCTATGCCTGATTGATGAGTACTATTCTCACCTCCTGATGGTGTGGGATGGGGTGGGGATGGAGGGGGGTTGGGGGATGAGGGTTGGGGTGTTGGGGGATGTAGGGATTCCACACCCAGTTGGTGGGTCCTGATACCTGTTGGCACTTGGTGGATGGTACCATTCACGATCGAACAGGATGGGTGTGGATGGGGGATGGGGATTCCACGCTCTTCCCAGTCGGTAGGTCCTCTGATGGATGGTACCATTCTCCACCTCCCAGGATGGGTGATGGGGTGGGGGATGGGGGTTGGGGGATGGGGGTGGATTCCACGCGCTTCCCAGTCGGTGGGTCCTGATACCTTCCGTTGGCAACTGGTGGATGGTACCATTCTCCACCTCCCAGGATGGGTGTGGATGGGGTAGGGATGGGGGATGTGGGGGTGGTTCCACGCCCTTCCCAGTCGGTGGGTCCTGATACCTTCCTGCTGCCAATTGGTGGATGGTACAATTCACCACCTCCCAGGATGGGTGTGGATTACGGATGGTACCATTCTCCACCTCCCAGGATGGGTGTGGATGGGGTGGGGGATGGGGTGGTTGGGATGGGGATTCCACGCCCTACCCAGCCTGTGGGTCTTGATAACTCCGTTTGCACCTAGTGGATGGTACCATTCACCACCTCCCAGAATGGGCGAGGGTGGGATGGAGGATGGTTGGGTTGGGGATGGGGTTGGGATGGGGATTCCACGCCCTTCCCAGTCGGTGGGTCCTGATACCTGCTGGCAAGTGGTGGATGGTACCATTCACCACCTTCCAGGATGGGCGAGGATGGGGATGGGATTCCACGCCCTTCCCAGTCGGTGGGTCCTGATACCTTCCGTTGGCAATTGGTGGATGGTACCATTCTCCACCTCCCAGGATGGGTGTGGACGGGGTGGGGGAAGGGGGTTGCCGGGGATTGCACCTTCCCAGTCGGTGGGTCGATACCTTCCGCTGGCAACTGGTGGATGGTACCATTTCCACCTCCCAGGATGGGTGTGTAGATGGGGGATGGGGTGATTGGGGATGGGATTCCACGCCCTTCCCAGTCGGTGGGTCCTGATAACCTGCTGGCAATTGATGGATGGTACCATTCACCACCTCCCAGGATGGGTGTGGATGGGGGTAGGGATGGGGGTTGGGGATGGGTGGGGGTTGGGGATGGGGGATTCCACGCCCTTCCCGTCGGTGGTCCTGATACCTTCCGTTGGCAATTGGTGGATGGTACCATTCTCCACCTCCCCAGGATGGTGGATGGGGTGGAGGAGGGGTGGGGGATGGGGGGTGTGAGGGATGGGGAGGGGATTCCACGCCCTTCCCAGTCGGTGGGTCCTGATACCTTCCGTTGGCAACTGGTGGATGGTACCATTCTCCACCTCCCAGGATGGGTGTGGATGGGGGGGATGGGGGTGGGGGATGGGGGGTGGGGATGGGGTGTGGGGATGGGGAGGATTCCACGCCCTTTCCAGTCGGTGGTCCTGATACCTTCCGTTGGCAACTGGTGGATGGTAACATTATACCACCTCCCAGATGGGTGGATGGGTGGGGGATGGGGGTGGGGATGGGGGTGGGGGGATGAGGGTTGGGGTGTTGAGGGATGGGAGGGATTCCACGCCCTTCCCAGTCGGTGGTCCTGATACCTTCGTTGGCAACTGGTGGATGGTACCATTCTCCACCTCCCAGGATGGGTGTGGATGGGTGGGGATGGGGGTGGGGGATGGGGGTGGGGATGAGGTTGGGGTGTTGGGGATGTGGGAGGGATTCCACGCCCTTTCCAGTCGGTAGGTCCTCATACCTGTTGGCAGCTGGTGGATGGTACCATTCTCCACCACCCAGGATGGGTGGATGGGGATGGGGGGGATTCCACGCCCTTCCCAGTCGGTGGGTCCTGATACCTGTTGGCAACTGGTGGATGGTACTATTCTCCACCACCCAGGATGGGTGTGATGGGGATGGGGGATTCCACGCCCTTCCCAGTCGGTGGGTCCTGATACCTTCCGTTGGCAACTGATGGATGGTACCATTCTCCACCTCCCAGGATGGGTGGATGGGTGGGGAAGGGGGTTGGGGATGGGGGGGGATTCCACGCCCTTCCCAGTCGGTGGGTCCTGATACCTGCTGGCAATTGGTGGATGGTACCATTCTCCACCACTCAGGATGGGTGTGGATGGGACGGGGAAGGGGGGTTGGGGATGGGGATTCCACGCCCTTCCCAGTCGGTGGGTCCTGATACCTTCCGTTTGCAATTGGTGGATGGTACCATTCACCACCCAACAGGTGGTGGATGGGGTCGGGATGGAGGGGGATGGGGGGTAGATTCCACGCCCTTCCCAGTCGGTGGGTCCTGATACCTCCTGCCAAATGGTGGATGGTACCATTCACCACCTAACAGGATGGGTGGATGAGGGGATGGGGCTGGCGGATGGGAGGTGGTGGATGGGGATTCCACGCCCTTCCCAGTCGGTGGGTCCTGATACCTTCCGTTGGCAATTGTGGATGAGGCTCATTCTCCACCACCCAGGATGGGTGTGGACGGGGTGGGGGGAACAGGGGGATGGGGGGGGATTGCACGCCCTTCCCAGTCGGTGAGTCTGACACCTTCCGTTGGCAACTGGTGGATGGTACCGTTCTCCACCTCCCAGGATGGGTGGATGGGGGATGGGGTGATTCGGGAGGGGGATTCCACGCCTTCCCAGTCGGTGGGTCCTGATACCTTCCGTTGGCAATTGATGGATGGCATTCACCACCTCCCAGGATGTGGGGTGGGGATGGGGGGATGGGGGATGAGGGTTGGGGTGTTGGGGGATGGGGGGATTCCACGCCCTTCCCAGTCGGTGGTCCTGATCCTTCCGTAATTGGTGATGGTACCATCACCACCTAACAGGATGGGTGTGGATGAGGGGGGCAGGGATGGGGTGGGGAGAAGGGGGATCACCCCTCCCAGTCGGTGGGTCCTGATACCTCCGTTGGCAATTGTTGGATGGTACCATCACCTCCTCAGATTGGTTGTGGATAGGTGGGGGAGGGATGGGGTGGTAGTGGGGGGATTCACGCCCTTCCCAGTCGGTGGGTCCTGATAACCTTCCGTTGGCAATTGATGGATGGTACCATTTCCACCTCCAGGATGGGTGGGATGGGTGTGGGATGGGGGTAGGGGATGGGAGGTGGATTCCACGCCCTTCCCAGTCGGTGGGTCCTGATACCTTCCGTTGGCAATTGGTGGATGGTACCATTCTCCACCTCCAGGATGGGTGGATGGGGGTGGGGAGTGTGTGGGGGGTGGGGGGTGGATTCCACGCCCTTCCCAGTCGGTGGGTCCTGATACCTGGCAACTGGTGGATGGCCATTCTCCACCTCCCAGGATGGGGTGGATGGGGGTGGGGAATGGGATTCCACGCCCTTCCCAGTCGGTGGTCCTGATACCTTCCGTTGGCAATTGTTGGATGGTACCATTCACCACCCACAGATGGGTGTGGATGGGGTGGGGATGGGGAGTGGATGGGGGGGATGGGGATTCCACGCCTTTCCCAGTCGGTGGGTCCTGATACCTCCGTTGGCAATTGGTGGATGGTACCATTCTCCACCTCCCAGGATGGTGAGGGGTGGGGGAATGGGGGGTTGGGGGATGGGGGGATTGCACGCCCTTCCCAGTCGGTGGGTCCTGATACCTCCGTTGGCAATTGTGGATGGTAATATTCTCCACCTCCCAGATGGGTGTGGATGGGGGATGGGGGATGGGGGATGGGGGTTCCACGCCCTTCCCAGTCGGTGGTTGATACCTCTGTTGGCAATGATGGATGGTACCATTCACCACCTCCCAGGATGGGTGTGGATGGGGTGGGGATGGTGGGGGTTGGGGATGAGGGGAGATGGGGGATTTCAACGCCCTTCCCAGTCTGTGGGTCCTGATCCTCTGGTAAATGATGAAGCAGCACTCCCACCACCAGGATGGGTGTGGATGGGGGGGGGATGGGGGAATGGGGGGATCCCACTGCCTTCCAGTCGGTGGGTCCTGATACCTTCTGCTGGCAATTGATATACCACCACCCACCAGATGGTAGGTTGGGATGGGGGGTGAGTGGGGATTCACGCCCCAGTCGGTGGGTCCTGATACCTTCCGTTGGCACTGATGGATGGTACCATTCTCCACCTCCCAGGATGGGTGGATGGGGTGGGGATGGGGATGGGGGGTGGATCCACGCCCTTCCCAGTCGGTGGGTCCGATACCTCTGCTGGCAATTGGTGATGGTACACCACCTCCCAGGATGGGTGGATGACGGATGGTACCATTCTCCACCTCCCAGTGATGGTGGATGGGGGAGGTTGGGATGGGGATTCCACGCCCCACTAGTCTGTGGGTCCTGATACCTTCCGTTTGCAACTGTGGATGGTACCATCACCACCTTCCAGGATGGGCGAGGATGGGGATGGGGATTCCACGCCCTTCCCAGTCGGTAGTGGTCCTGATACCTTCCGTCGCTCATGGATGGTACCATTCTGCACCTCCCAGGATGGGTGTGGATGATGGGGATCCCACGCCCTTCCCAGTCGGTGGGTCCTGATACCTTCCGTTGGCAATTGGTGGATGGTACATTCTCCACCACCCAGGATGGTGATGGGATGGGGAAACGTGGGGGGATAGGACGGGGGAATTGCCTTCCCAGTCGGTGGGTCCTGATACCTTCCTTGGCAAGAGGATGGTACCATTCACCATCTCCCAGGATGGGCAGATGGTGGGATGGGGGGTTGGAGGATGGGGAGATTCCACGCCCTTCCCAGCGGGGGTCCTGATACCTTCCTGCTGGCAGCTGGTGATGGTACTATTCTCCACCACCCAGGATGGGTGATGGGATGGGATTCCACGCCCCAATCGGTGGGTCCTGATACTCCACGGTAATGTGATGGTACCATTCTCCACCACCCGGTGATGTGGATGGGATGGGGATTCCACGCCCTTCCCAGTCGGTAGGGCCTGATACCTTCTGTCGGCGCCCGACGGATGGTACCATTCTGCACCTCCCAGGATGGGTGGATGATGGGGGATTCCACGCCCTTCCCAGTCGGTGGGTCCTGATACCTCCGTTGGCAATTGGTGGATGGTACCTTTCTCCACCACCCAGATGGGTGGATGGGATGGGGGAACGGGGGGGTGGGAGGGATTCATTCTTCCCAGTCGATGGGTCCTGATACCTTCCGTTGGCACTGGTGATAACATTCACCATCTCCCAGGATGGGCGAGGATGGGGTGGGATGGGACGGGTGGAGGATGGGAGATTCATCGCCCCAGTCGGTGGGTCCTGATACCTTCCCGTCGGCGCCTGACGGATGGTACCATTATCCACCTCCCAGGATGGGTGATGGGGTGGGGATGGGGGTGGGGATGAGGTTGGGGTGTAGATGTGAGGATTCCACGCCCTTCCCAGTCGGTAGGTCCTCATACCTTCCGTTGGCAACTGTGGATGGCATATTTATAAACCTCCCAGGATGCAGTGGATGGGTGAGTGGGTGATGGAGGTTGGGGATGTGGGGAGGATTCCACGCCCTTCCCAGTTGGTAGGTCCTCATACCTTCCGTTGGCAGCTGTGAATGGTCATTCTCCACCACCCAGGATGGGTGGATGGGGATGGGGATTCCACGCCTTCCCAATCAGTGGGTCCTGATTTCATGGGCACTGGTGGATGGTACCATTCTCCACCTCCAGACTGGGTGTGGATGGGGTGGGGGGATGGGGTGGGGATGGGCAGTTTAAATATTAATGTCGTCTTTTCAAGTATGAATTTAAACGCGCTCAATATGTTAATATGAACAGCCCAAGTTTGAAATGTAAATGAAGTGTTTATTGTATTCATGTAGCAAATGTAATTGTAATTATGTAGGTCAGACAGAAAACACTGCATCTAGAATCAAACAACATAAGCATAATATCAGAACTGCATCTGAAAGCAGTGCCTTTTCTCTCTGCTAGAATAATAATCAAATTAAAGCTGGGAAAAAGCTTAGAAGTATTCAATCATCTTATGCCAAAGATTAAGCTGAAAGGAATAAAAATAATAAACTTTAGTGATGGTCAGTTCAAAACTGATAATATGTGTATGCATATTATGTATGCTGGATTATGTATATGTATGTATATTGTGTATGTGCTCCACTATATTTGTTCAGTCTAGCTAGCAGCGTGTGGCAATGCATACTACTTATCCCCACACGCTAATTAATGTGCCTGGCGACGTATGGAAGCTAAGCTAATGTATCACTTGCCATACGCCGTCTACATGGTAGCGACCAGACCTTAGCTAGGGAGCAGTGCTATCCACCTCTGTGTACATACTCTTATCCAGTAAACTGAACCTACAAAACATATACAGGTGTTTGTGTTCTCCTCAGAGGCAGAACACACCCAGAAACATCTAACATGTAGCAGTGCGAAGTTTTACTGGATTATTACGAAAGTGATTAGTGGGTTTAAGCTCGGCTGATGGATCTCGCTTTGGGCTTCATGCCATCCTCGAAGAATTTCCGCACCTGAGCAGTGTCAGCACAGTGATTTTCTGTGAAGTGTCAGTATTGTGTGTTTCTGTGCCATTCATGTGTGACCTTGTTCGAACGGGATTTCCAAGGCATGTTCTGGCACGGGGGTGTAGAGCCCAAAGACCTCCTCTGACCGTCAGGAGGAGCCACCATTTACCCCTATCTCCACCCCCTCCTCAGTTGCGCCGCCTCTCCACCCCCCTTTCACAGCTGGGGCGAGATGCCCTGCCTGCCTGGGACATTACACACACATACATGTACTAATACCACGACCGCGCTGCCTATTATATATATTTAGTAGAGATGAACTCATTTATCTGTGTATTTACTGCAATTTTTAATTAAAACTCGTTTAATACGACGGGCCGACCGGGTCAACACTGATTTATACAGTCCATAGAGGTGAAGTGAAGAGGTTCACAGCCATGAGCCGTGGACCCAGCGCCTATTGAGTCAAGCGGATGATAGTCCCCAGAGATGGATGACTGTATGGCCCAGCTCCTACAACATCGCCAAGAGCCCACCAACATTTCCAGCTGCTATCTCCAGAGATAATTGCCTTGAATGAAGCAGAGAGACGGTGATGAAGCTCATAGACGTTTGGTGATGAGCAACAGAAGGAAAGCAGAACGAGACCACTCAACGGAGAATGGAAGACAGTGCACGGTTTGAAGTCTTGATATCTCGCTCACTGTTAACCAAGCTCCTTGGTTTAACACTGCCTCGGTACTGAATGGTTGATGTTCTCATCCATGCTTCCTTCACGCCCCAGTTCACCGTTAAAAATGTTATCGCCCATTCGGAGCCTGATGTAAATTTCCCCCAGATTCTTTTAATGGCGGCGGGCGGGCCGATTATGCTACAATGGTGGATCTCCAGAGTTTGTCACAGCCTAAACAACTCATCCAGTCATGGTGCCTGTCTCAAAGTCTAGCGGTTCAGAAGACACAAGGTACCCTCAACCCTTTCAG
Organism: Homarus americanus; assembly: GCF_018991925.1. NCBI lineage: Eukaryota > Metazoa > Arthropoda > Malacostraca > Decapoda > Nephropidae > Homarus > Homarus americanus. Next base: position 44,951 of record NW_024748846.1, read on the forward strand.
TCCAGGAGGCAGGCCTGGACGCCCGCCAGAACGGCACACTGTGGTCAGCAGAATGAAGCTTCAAGTGAGAGGAATTGTTTAGCGCATGATAGAGGGTGAGTCTTTTGACGCTTTTAAAATGCCTAGAGCCGAAGAGGTAGATATATGTTTAGGCCACACTACCAGCAGCAGAATCAGAAGTGAAGCTTAAGGTGCAGAGAGCCTCGGAAGAGGTAGATATATGTTTAGCCACCACCAGCAGTGAGGCACTCCAGCTGAAGCAGGATCCTGATGGTGTTAAGGACGAGGAACCTGTCCAACGCCTCACCTCCCTGGGGACCTCTCTTTCAGGATGCGCTGACGATATGTCGCCCTATGAGGTTGCCATAGGTGTGCCACCGCCATCCGAGCTCCCTACAGCCTACGCGTTGTTTCCTCGGCAAGAAGGACAATAGTCTGCCCTCACGCTTTCGCCCACCACGCCCACGCCCGGTTCATTTTGGTAACAACTGTGGTAAGCAGCACGGAACACAGGTATGTCCAGCCGCTGAGTCTACTCTGCAGCCAGTGCGTTGTGACCGTATGGGCCACTGGCTGCCCATGCGTGGTGCCCAGCTAAGTACGTACAGTGCAATGTGTGCGGTCGTCTGGGCCACTATGACAAGTGTTGCCTCACGAACTCCATGGACAGCGTCGGCGGAAGTTTCGGCGCCTTCACTAGTGAGGGCCGCCCACAGTCGCCAAATCAGAGGCACGACGACCTTGGACAGCCCCGACCCATTTTAGGAGGGTACCGCATCCTTGCGGACCAAAGTCCCCAGTACATCAGAAGGCCGCTACCGTGACTCACGCGGTGTGGTCATCCTGTTCAGATGTTGCCCGACACCGGCGCTGACGCTACAGTCATCGGTCCCCAGCAGCATTGCGATGCTTGGGGCTCTCCAAGCGATCTAGACCGCCTCCCGAGGACCTCAGAAACACGGCAGATGGTTCGATGGCCCCGTCTGGGTTCAATTTATGCACATGTCACCTTGGCGTCAGTCGCCGCCTGGATTGACGCACAGGTGTCCCCACCCCTTTGCTTGTCCTACAGACATTGTCAAGATGGCCATCATCTCCCAGGACTTCCAACACCGACTTCGAGGTAAATACGCCAACAGGGTGCACGGCGGGAGAAGAACCACCCTGCTGGGCTGCCCCACTCTACCCCTGGCCAGTGACATCTCCCTTCGGTAGTTGTCCCTTGTTGCATCACGCCCACGCCCTGGCTCGCTCTCTCACGATACAGTCACCGTGGAGCTGAGGCCACTAAACGACGCACGAGATGACTGTGTTCCGGCCTGGCATCTCCAATCTCCAATGCTGTCCAGGTGTAAGCCCCGCCACGACACAACCCAGCCAGCAGCAGTAAACCTTCTGCGAGGATTTACAACCCCACCCGCCTTTGGAGTCTGCTGTGTCGGCCGATCTTTTTCTGTGTGTCAGGAAAGTCTTTCCCGGTTATCAATGAGACCGTCTCTCTGGTTACCGGGTTGTTATCAAGGGCGGTAATTTACCGACGTCTGCCGCCACCATCAGCAAAGTTCCGCCACTACCGCGGGATGGGCGTTTCCTTGCACGCCGTGCGAACCGACGGAGGGCCTCAGTTCACAAGCTGACTTGCTGTGTTCCTGACCGATGGGGTCTGGGCATGCTGTCACGTTCATTACCTGCAGTCCAACGGCCACGTTGAGTGGCTGTCAAACTCTTGAAGCACCTCATCCTTACAGGTCCTCTGGGAATATTGATCATGCAGGCCTTCTTGACCGGGGCCTTTCGGAACTCTGCAACACACCCAACTACACCGGGACGCCCTGCCCAGGTTTCAGGCGACGCCCCTTCGTTCTTGTAAGTCCCCTGCTCACCCTCAATCCTTCTCCAAGGAGCAGCAGGCCAAGCAGATTAGATCGCCGAGCTGCCGAACGTAGTTCAGGATGTCGCTCGCCAACGACCACGCCAGTTCTCTCCCCAGGTTGGAGTGTCGGCACCCAAGTCTGTGTTCAGGACCTGACCTCCACGCTGGGCGCAGGCGTAGTCATGGGTCTGGCAGGTCACGGACTACCAGGTGCGCTACTCCAGTGGTCGTAGAGGAACCGCCGTTTCGCCCACCGCCGCCTTCTGCTGACCCCGCCACCAGTGCTGAGTCCCATAGCCCTGTGATGAAGTCCTCGACGCTCAGACGGATCCAGAAGAAGAGGTCCGCTCAAGACTTTATGCTATGAGCGTATAGGGGAGGAGGTGGCGGCATGTATGCCGATATGGCTGCGTGGCGTATATTATGTATGTGCTCCATTTATATTATTCAGTTTGGCCAGCGCGTGTGGCAATGATATTAACATATCCCCACACGCTTAATTATCGCTCCGGCGACGATGGAAGCTGCTGGGCGTATCACTTGCCATACGCCGTCGTCTATAGAAGCGACCGACCTAGCTAGGGAGCAGTGCTTATCCACCTCTGTACATAATTTTATCCAGTAAAACCGAACCTACAAACCATACAGGTGTTTGTGTCTTCCTGCATATAGAACTTATTACCCAGAACACCTAACATGGCGCATGAAGTTTTACTGGATTACGAGGATTAGTGCAAGTTTAGTGGAAAGCCGGCTGATGGATCCTGCCTTAACAACCCCCGTCATCCTCAAGAATTTCTGCAACTTTGAGCAGCCATGTGACAGTGATTTTCTCTGTATGTCAGTGCATTGTGTGTTCTGTTATCTATGTGTGGGTCTTGTTCGAACGGATTTGCTGTATACAGCATGTTCTGGCATTTAGGTGTAGAGCCCAGTGCACCTCCTCTGACTGTTTACAGAAAGACTGATTTACCCTTTATTCCACTTCTCCTCACAGCGCCGCCTCCACCTCACAGCTGGGGGCTAGGTCGCCTTGCCTGCCTGGGACACACACACACACAAGGCTGTACTAACACTTGCTGACTGTTGGGTTTCATTATATATATATTTTATATATATAACTCCATTTTACCTGTGTATTTAATTAAATTTTTGTCTGAAATCTTTGTTGATACGACGGGGGGGCTGACCTCGGTCAACACTGATTTTAAGACATTATACAGAGGAAGTAGTTATGTCTTCATGCCTACGAAAGCCGTGTGTGGACCCAGCGCCTGGATGAGCTACGGATGATAGTCCCCGTGAGATGGGCTGACCAGGCCGCCCAGTTCTTACACAATATCGCTGCGTGAGCCCTTCACTTCAATACTCCAGCGTTATCTCCTAGAGATAATTGCCTTAATGAAGCTTGCGAGATGAGAGACGCGAGGATGAAGCTCACAGACGTTTGGCGATGAGCACAGAAGGCAAGCAGAGGCAGAACGAGACTTACCAACGGAGAATGGAAGACAGCACGGTTTGAAGCCTTGATATCTCGCCTCACCAACTGCTTCCCGCTCTAACACCCGGTACTCGAATGGTTCTGATGCGGCCCCATCCTGCTCTTCACGCCCCCAGCCCACCTCTAAAGCAGAGCTCAAACGCCGCCCATCTGGAGCCTGATGTAAATTTCAGACTTTTTCGCTATGAATGGCGGCGGCGGTGGGCTGATTATGCTAAGCAATGGTAGGACTTCAGTTTGTCACAGCTCAAACAACTCATCCAGCTGCAAGTGTGCCTGTCCTGGAAGTTCGAAGGTTTTAGAACACAAGCGGGTAGTACTCCCCCAACCTCTTTCTGCTGTCTGTAGAGGGCAGGTACTGGACGTTCACACGCACATCAAAGGACAGCAGAATGAAGCTCATGCAGGAGTGGAATCTGTTTAGCTGCAGACAGATGGAGGGTGAGCCTGACCGCTTTTATGCACGTTCTAAGAGAGCTCTCGGGAAGAGGTAGATATATGTTTAGGCCACCACCAGCAGTGCGAGGAGACCCAGTTGGCTGGTAGATCCTGAGGGTGTTAAGGACTTGTCCAACTACCACCCCTCGACCTCCTCTTCTCTTCAGGATGCGATCGATATGTCGTCTTATGATAGCCAAGAAAGCATACCCTGCCATCTGAAAGCCCCTACAGCTGTACGCGCCGTTTCCTGGCATAAAGGCCGATGAAGAAGTTCGCTCCTACGCCTTCGCCCACCACGTCCACGCCCGGTTCATTTTGCAACAACTGTGCAGCGCACGTCACAGGTATAACCAGCCAGCAGCCCACCCCGCAACAGTTTGTGGACCAGAGGCCACTGGTCGCCTGCCAGTGCGGTGCCCAGCTGGCACGCATATGCAATGTGCGTGGTCGCCCGGGCCACTTATGACAAGTGTTGCCCTACCCATGAACCCAAGGGACAAAGGTCATGGAAGCTTCGGCGCCCTTTCTACCAGTGAGGGCCGCCCATTAGGTCGTTAACCGTGAGGCACCGACGACCCCTGGACAAAGCCCGACCCATTTAGGAGGGTGTACCTCGCACCCCAGGACCAAAGTCCCCCAGTACATCGCTGTCATCGTGACCTACGGCGGGCCATCCCGTCTCTGATGTTGCTCCCACACCGCGCCGACGCTACAAACACGGTCCCCAGCATTGCGATGCTTGCCTTCTGCCGACCAGGACCGCTCTCCCGAGGACCTCTTCGCGTCACGGCAGATGGTTCACAGATGGCCCAGCCCCAAGTTCACTTTCTGCAGCAGCGCAACATGTCACCTTTGCAACAGGTCGGCCAGGCCTGGATTGACGTGTGCATACAGGTTCCTGACTCCTTGCTGTCCCACAGACATTGTCAAGAGTTGGCCATCATCTCAGGACTCTAACACCGATTCGAGGTAAATTACGCCAACAGGTGCATCGAAGGAGCAGCAACCACCCCGCTGCCGCCCTGCCTCAGCCTCTGGCCAGGTGACACCTCTTCGTAGCTGTCCCGCCATCACGTCCCCACGCCCTGGTCACCACGACAGCCACCGCGGAGCTGAGGCCAAACGACGCACGACAGACTGTAAACCTGCCTGGGTATCGACCCGACACCCAATGCTGTCCAGGTGTGCCTCCCCGGCCACGATTACAAACCCGCAGCCAGAGCAGCAGAACCCTCATGAGTGACTACAACCCACCCCGCCCTTTGAGTCTGTGTCGGCCGACTTTTTCTGTACGTGAAAGTCCTTCTGGTTATCGTCGACTGTTCTCTGCTGGTTGCTGTCATCAAGGGCGGTACGAAGCACTTGGACGCGTCTGCCGCCACCATCAAAAGTTCCGCCATCACTTCCGTGACGGGCAGCCTGCACGCCATGTAACCGACGGAGGGCCCCAGTTCCGCGCTTGAATTTTGCTGTGTTCCCTGACCGATGGGGAGCCGCATGTGTTGTCATCGCCCATTACCTGCAGTCCAACGGCCACGCTGAGGCGGCTGTCAGAACCCTGAAGCACTTCATCTTAAGGTGGCCCTCTAATATTGATCGCGAAGGCCTTTCTCGACTGGCCTTCTTGAACTCTGGGTAACACACCCAACTACACCGGACGCTCCTCCCTGCCCAGGTTTTTAAGGGACGCCCCCTCAGTCTTGTGTCCCCGCCTCACCTCAATCTTCTCTCCAAGGAGTGGCAGGCCAAGACAGAGGATTGTGACGTTTGGCTGCTGAACGTGTTCAGGACGTCGTCGCCCGCTACACCCACTCTCACGCCAGTTCTTCCCCAGGTTGGAGGCTGCACCCAAGTCCGTGTTCAGGACCCCACTTGGGCTGCTGGGCCAGTAGGCGTAGTCATAACTTCGGTATATATCAGCTGGACTACCAGGTGCGGTTACCCAGTGGTCGTGTGTGGTGGAGGAACCGCCGTTTTCTCCGCCCCGTAACACTGCCTTCTGCTGGCCCCGCCACCAGTGTTGAGTCCCATACCCTTCCCAGTGATGAAGTCCCTCGACGCTCAGAACGGATCCAGAAGAAAAGGTCCGCTCAAGACTTTGCTATGAGCGTATAGGGGGGAGGGAGGTGTATGTATATGATGTATGCTGGATTATGTATTATGTATGTATATTATGTATGTGCTCCATTTATATTTATTCAGCCTAGCTATGGCGATATTGGCAATGTTATTACCATATCCCACACGCTTAATTAATGTGCCTGGCGACGTATGGAAGCTGCTAATGTATCACTTGCCATACGTCGTCTATGGTAGTTGACCAGGACCTTAGCTAGGGAGCAGTGCTATCCACCTCTGTGTACATACTCTTATCCAGTAAACCGAACCTACAAACTATACAGGTGTTTGTGTTCTCTCCTGTATATAGAACTTATTACCCAGAATACCTAACAAATACTGACAATGATCTGAAGTTCTCGGGCCATTGTGGGAAGAAGGTGAATCAAGTACAGTAGGCAGCTACCAAACAGGGAGGTACTACCGCCTGGGAAGATATTGGAAGCATAATGGTTGACCCTGTGACCAAGTCTCAGGTTGATGAGCTCACTTTACAGGGTCTCCAGTGTGTCTCTTACAACATACTTAGGCTATATTGTTTCTCACTTTGGATTATTATTATTATTATTATTATTATTATTATTATTATTATTATTATTATTATTATTATTATATTTTCGACCCCCAGGCCTCGATGTGGGCCATAAAATGACCTTTGCCCGGGTGCGTTATGCCCGTAATATAACAACACCAACAACAACAACAACAACAACAACAACAACAACAACAACAACAACAACTAAACTATACCCTTTAAACGCGCTAAGCTGGCCCATCATCCTCGCCCCTTATCTACAGCAAGAAGCAGCTAGGGGAGACCGAACTGAGGTGTATATGCCAGCACATGACCAGTACTTGCCAACGGTGCGTAACAGAGACGTGACCGAACGTCCAACTGGCTAATGAGCCGATCAGTGGTGAAGAGGAGAAAAGTTTAAAGTATACCTACACTGTCTAGGTAGTGTAGCTAAAACAACTATCTGTGTATACTTTGTGGGAACCAATATGAGACCATGGACGGTAAATATTGGTATATGAGGGCTGTCACTAGTCACACGTAACATTTATGAGACCATAGACGATAAATATTGGTATATGAGAGCTGTCACTAGTCACACGTAACATTTATGAGACCAAGGACGATAAATATTGGTATATGAGGGCTGTCACTAGTCACACGTAACATTTATGAGACCATAGACGATAAATATTGGTATATGAGGGCTGTCACTAGTCACACGTAACATTTATGAGACCATGGACGATAAATATTGGTATATGAGGGCTGTCACTAGTCAAACGTAACATTTATGAAACCATAGACGATAAATATTGGTATATGAGGGCTGTCACTAGTCACACGTAACATTTATGAGACCACGGACGATAAATATTGGTATATGAGGGCTGTCACTAGTCACCCGTAACATTTATGAGACCATGGACGATAAATATTGGTATATGAGGGCTGTCACTAGTCACACGTAACATTTATGAGACCATGGACGATAAATATTGGTATATGAGGGCTGTCACTAGTCACCCGTAACATTTATGAGACCATGGACGATAAATATTGGTATATGAGGGCTGTCACTAGTCACACGTAACATTTATGAGACCATGGACGATAACATTGGTATGAGGCTGTCACTAGTCACACGTGACCATGGACGATAAATATTGGTACATGAGGGCTGTCACTAGTCACACGTAACATTTATGAGACCATGGACGATAAATATTGGTATATGAGGGCTGTCACTAGCCACACGTAACATTTATGAGACCATGGACGATAATTATAGGTATATGAGGGCTGTCACTAGTCACACGTAACATTTATGAGACCATGGACGGTAAATATTGGTATATGAGGGCTGTCACTAGTCACACGTAACATTTATGAGACCATGTATGATAAATATTGGTATATGAGGGCTGTCACTAGTCACACGTAACATTTATGAGACCATGGACGATAAATATTGGTATATGAGGGCTGTCACTAGTCACACGTAACATTTATGAGACCATGGATGATAATAATAAATAAATCTATCTATCTATTTTATAGTTTATATTACTTTCTTAATCATGTGCTCATGGTGTAGTGGTTATCACATCTGTCTAACACACAGAAGGTCCCAGGTTCGATCCCTGGTGAGCACAGACTATTTTAACCTTTCTCTTATTAGACTTCCTAGGCCTAACAATAGACCTAGCCAAGATTATCAAGAGCCATGGAGGGATCCTACACAGGTCAATGGCCTCCTTCACTCGTCATGGCTACATCTAGTGGCTGGTCATTAGTTAAATAAGGTCAATGTATATAACCTAGTTTACCATCGAAGACAAAACCCTACAGTCACCCCTAAAACCTTCACGTTTTCTCTTAATCCACCGTTTTCTTTGGTTATTTTTATTCTTTTCAATATTCATCGACTCTTTAGCTACTTTGGCGGTCAGTCACGTCTGTTACACACTGTTGGCAAGTACTGGGCATGTACTGGCTCTCTGTTACACACTGTTGGCAAGTACTGGGCATGTACTGGCTCTCTGTTACACACTGTTGGCAAGTACTGGGCATGTACTGTTACACACTGCTACTGGGCATGTACTGGCTCTCTGTTACACACTGTTGGCAAGTACTGGGCATGTACTGGCTCTCTGTTACACACTGTTGGCAAGTACTGGGCATGTACTGGCTCTCTGTTACACACTGTTGGCAAGTACTGGGCATGTACTGGCTCTCTGTTACACACTGTTGGCAAGTACTGGGCATGAACTGGTTCTCTGTTACACACTGTTGGCAAGTACTGACCATGTACTGGTTCTCTGTTACACACTGTTGGCAAGTACTGGGCATGTACTGGCTCTCTGTTACACACTGTTGGCAAGTACTGACCATGTACTGGCTCTCTGTTACACACTGTTGGCAAGTACTGGGCATGTACTGGCTCTCTGTTACACTGTTGGCAAGTACTGGGCATGTACTGGCTCTCTGTTACACACTGTTGGCAAGTACTGGGCATGTACTGGCTCTCTGTTACACACTGTTGGCAAGTACTGGGCATGTACTGGCTCTCTGTTACACACTGTTGGCAAGTACTGGGCATGTACTGGCTCTCTGTTACACACTGTTGGCAAGTACTGGCCATGCACCGGCTCCTGAATGTACCTAAACCCACTCCAGTGTTGGTCAAGTCTGGTCTTGGAAGAGCTCACACTCGGTGCCGTCACAACACTCTCTGGCAGAGTGTTCCAACAGTTCACAACTCTGCAGCCTATAAGTTTTAAAAAACGTAACCTCACAGAACGAAATAAATACCATCGGATAAATATGTTACGAAAAAATAGTTCTACCTTAGCCGTATCCAATTTGATTCTTGTTACAACGTAGTAAAATACACAAACGGGAAAAAATATAAACAGTACCATCACCAAAAAAGTAGCCCATCTTACCTGTATCATCTAGAGGACACTTGACACCTGTATCCGATGTGTCTGCCGAGCTTGCTGTGTATCTGTTTCCTTCAACACGAACACTGCGACGGAAACTAACGCCGCTCACACTTCTCACGAGTCCACCCTAAAACAAGTTAGAGAAAACGGAGTTAATTTTTATAAGAGAAAACGTAACTCTTGAGAATATTATCGGGGGTAACTAATGTTAATCTATCCGTCATATTTACATAGATGTATAGATAAATTTACACTGAAAGACACTGTTACTAAGAAGTGTTCGTTGTATGGAGGGTCTCACATCTAATGGACCCTCGATATACGGACCTTCCTCTCACTAGTGTCCGTTATATAGAGGTTTGACTGTTTATCTACACACACACACACACACACACACACACACACACAAACACACACACACACACACACACACACACACACGTCTATACCCCATTAGGAGATACGGTATAGGTAGATGGTGTGGTCACGCAAGCATGGTGTGTTCAGGGGTACATGGTGTGGTCAGGGGTACATGGTGTGGTCAGGTGTACATGGTGTGTTCAGGGGTACATGGTGTGGTCAGGGGTACATGGTGTGGTCAGGGGTACATGGTGTGGTCAGGGGTACATGGTGTGGTCAGGTGTACATGGTGTGTTCACGTAAACAAGAGAGAGAGAGAGAGAGAGAGAGAGAGAGAGAGAGAGAGAGAGAGACACGCCTGGACATAAACCAGTGTTATTATCACATAAAGACGATGTCACGTGAGGTAACGGTGTGTTCATTCCCCACCTGTTGACTGACACACGTAACACTCAGTAACATCTAGTACTCAGTAACATCTAGTTCAGGTAACAGTAACACATAGTACTCAGTAATGTCTAGTACTCAGTAAAATCTAGTACAAGTAACGTTTAGTGCAAGTAACACATAGTTGAGAATCACTAAGTAGCTACCTGTGTGTGTGTAGTGTGTGTGTGTGTGTGTGTGTGTGTGTAGTGTGTGTGTGTGTGTGTGTGTGTGTGTGTGTGTAGTGTGTGTGTGTGTGTGTGTGTGTGTGTGTGAGCCTTCCCCACCCAACCTAACCTAACCTAATCCCAGGTGAGGCTCCATCCTTCAGAAACAACGAAAGGAGAAGAGATTCACTTAAGCAAACACTGGTAAACAATATGTCCTTAGATACGACAAGGCAAATATGTAAAATGTGTAAGCAAGATATTTTAGTGACGTTGATGATGTGTTGGAGTGTGTTGGGGTGTGTTGGAGTGTGTTGGGATGTGTTGGGGTGTGTTGAAGTGTGTTGAAGTGTGTTGGAATGTGTTGAAGTGTGCTGGGGTGTGACAGCAAGACCTGTCCTAGGAGAGCTGACGGCCACAATGTACTTTAGTTTTAACCCGGTGACATGACTGTGTTAAAGAGACCAGACCTCGCCAAGACACACCTGGGTGGTAATAATTAGGAAGCATTACAGACCAGTGACATGACCCCGCACCTGGGCAAACAGCTGTCCAGACCTGACCCAAGGGAGGTCAAGTTCACAAGCGAACCAGAATTTTTTTTTTATTATTATTTATTGGACACTCCCCTACAGCCTTGTGTAAGGTGAAGCGCAGAAGCGTTTACAGCGCCCAATAGGGAAGCATGCTAAGTTAATGCTTGACTTATGTCTCATGAGTTAAGGGCGTAGAAGCCTGAAGAGTCAAGGGTGTAGAAGCCTGAAGAGTCAAGGTCGTAGAAGCCTGAAGAGTCAAGGGCGTAGAAGCCTGAAGAGTCAAGGGCATAGAAGCCTGAAGAGTCAAGGGCGTAGAAGCCTGAAGGATCAAGGGCGTAGAAGCATGAAGAGTCAAGGGCATAGAAGCCTGAAGAGTCAAGGGCGTAGAAGCCTGAAGAGTCAAGGTCGTAGAAGCCTGAAGAGTCAAGGGCGTAGAAGCCTGAAGAGTCAAGGGCATAGAAGCCTGAAGAGTCAAGGGCGTAGAAGCCTGAAGGATCAAGGGCGTAGAAGCATGAAGAGTCAAGGGCATAGAAGCCTGAAGAGTCAAGGGCGTAGAAGCCTGAAGAGTCAAGGGCGTAGAAGCCTGAAAAGTGCAGGGTGCAGAAGCCTAAAAAGTCCAAGGGTGTAGAAGCCTGAAGAGTCAAGGGGTGTAGAAGCCTGAAGAGTCAAGGGGCAGCCAAATACAAGGATCAAGGGCGTAGAAGCCTGAAGAGTCAGGGCGTAGAAGCCTGAAGAGTCAAGGGGCGTAGAAGCCTGAAGAGTCAAGGGCGGTAGAAGCCTGTGAAGAGTCAAGGGCATAGAAGCCCTGAAGAGAGTCAAGGGCGTAGAAGCCTGAAGGATCAAAAAGGGCGTAGAAGCCTGAAGAAGAGTCAAGGGCATAGAAGCCTGAAGAGTCCAAGGAGGCATAAACCCTGAAGAGTCAAGGGCGTAGAAGCCTGAAGAGCCAAGGGAGTAGAAGCCTGAAGAGTCAGGGGCATAGAAGCCTGAGAGAGTCAGGGCGTATTAGAAGCCTGAAGAAGAGTCAAGGGTAGAAGCCTGAGTCAAGGGCATAGAAGCCTGAAGAGTCAAGGGCATAGAAGCCTGAAGAGTCAAGGGCATAGAAGCATGAAGAGACAAGGTCGTAGAAGCCTGAAGAGTCAAGGGCGTAGAAGCCTGAAGAGTCAAGGGCGTAGAAGCCTGAAGAGTCAAGGGCGTAGAAGCCTGAAGAGTCAAGGGCGTAGAAGCCTGAAGGATCAAGGGCGTAGAAGCCTGAAGAGTCAAGGGCGTAGAAGCCTGAAGGATCAAGGGCGTAGAAGCCTGAAGGATCAAGGGCGTAGAAGCCTGAAGAGTCAAGGGCGTAGAAGCCTGAAGAGTCAAGAACATGAAGCCCTGAAGTCAAGGGCATAGAAGCCTGAAGTCAAGGGCATAGAAATGAAGACAAGGTCGTAGAAGCCTGAAGAGAGTCAGGGCGTAGAAGCCTGAAGAGAGTCAAGGGCGTAGAAATGAAGAGTCCAGGGCGTAGAAGCCTGAAGAGTCAAGGGCGTAAGAAGCCCTGAGGGCGTAGAAGCCTGAAGAGTCAAGGGCGTATTATTAGAAGCCTGGAAGGATCAAAGGGCGTGAAGCCTGAAAAGGATCAAGGAGCGTGAAGCCTGAGAAGGTCAAGGCGTAGAAGCCTGAAGTCAGGGCGTAAGAAGCTCCCCTGTCCAGGGCGTAGAAGCCTGCTTGAAGAGTCAAGGGCGTAGAAGCCTGAAGGATCAAGGGCGTAGAAGCCTGAAGGATCAAGGGCGTAGAAGCCTGAAGAGTCAAGGGCGTAGAAGCCTGAAGAGTCAAGGGCGTAGAAGCCTGAAGGATCAAGGGCGTAGAAGCCTGAAGAGTCAATGGTTTATGTCATCAAGTTATTGGAAGCTCCAACAACTTGTCCCTGAAGACGAATTCACATCTTTCGACTTACACCAGGTACCTACTGTGCTGCTAGGGGAACAGGGACTAACAAGGGCTAGGAAGAGTGTCCAAACAACTTCCACCGGCCCGGGAATCGAACCCGTGACATCCCCCAAGAGAACCAGAATTCTCACCGCCACTCGATCAGGTCAACCCGGAGTCATGACCTTAGTAAATCAAGGAACTGCTAACTAGCCAGCACCTCTGTTACCCGACCTAACACCCGGTCAAGACGCACCCAGTTGAGAGGTCATCTGCCGGTTGGAGATCTCATATAAAAAGGCCCTGCAGACCCTTCCACAGGTAACCACTTTCACAACACTCCCCAACGGCACCCACTGGGCCTACCTCAGGTCACACGTGAGTCATTGTCAGAGCTATCCATAGGGTGAGTTACTTACGGTGGGAAGTGTATCCGAGAGTCAGTGTCTAGTAACGTGTCTAGTAACGTGTCTAGTAACGTGTCTAGTAACGTGTCTGGTAACGTGTCTGGTAACGTGTCTGGTAACGTGTCTGGTAACGTGTCTAGTAACGTGTCTAGTAACGTGTCTAGTAACGTGTCTGGTAACGTGTCTGGTAACGTGTCTAGTAACGTGTCTGGTAACGTGTCTAGTAACGTGTCTGGTAACGTGTCTAGTAACGTGTCTAGTAACGTGTCTGGTAACGTGTCTGTAACGTGTTCTGTAACGTGTCTGGTAACCGTGTCGGTAACGTGTCTAATAACGTGTCTGGTAACGTGTCTGGTAACGTGTCTAGTAACGTGTCTAGTAACGTGTCTGGTAACGTGTCTAGTAACGTGTCTAGTAACGTGTCTAGTAACGTGTCTCGTAACGTGTCTAGTACTATTAGAGGCGGCGTTTGAGAATATTCCCCCTAACCTAACCTAACCTAACCTAACCAAACCAAACCTAACCTAACCTAACCTAACCTGTGGGGTGTGTTGGCCAATCACAGTGGCCGGTGAATGTGACGTCACAGACCTAAGAGCTGATTGGCTGAAGACTATAGGACAGAGGGCCCAAAAGGACAGACAGAGGGCCCAAAAGGACAGACAGAGGGCCCAAAAGGACAGACAGAGGGCCCAAAAGGACAGAGAGGGCCCAAAAAGGACAGACAGAGGGCCCAAAGGACAGACAGGGCCCAAAAGGACAGACAGAGGGCCCAAAAGACAGACAGAGGGCCCAAAAGGACAGACAGAGGGCCCAAAAGGACAGACAGAGGGCCCAAAAAGGACAGACAGAGGCCCAAAAAGGACAGACAGAGGGCCCAAAGGACAGACAGAGGGCCCAAAAGGACAGACAGAGGGCCCAAAAGGACAGACAGAGGGCCCAAAAGGACAGACAGAGGGCCCAAAAGGACAGACAGAGGGCCCAAAAGGACAGACATACAAACATTAATTAGTAGTTTGTGAACGAGTGAAAAAGATACATTTGGCACCACTGAGGAAGAGTGACGTATAATGACGTAATCAGTGACGTAATTGATGACGTGTTTGTTGTAGAGTAGGGAGAGTAGGGAGACTAGGGAGAGCACGAAAGGGAGAGTAGGGAGAGTAGGGAGACTAGGGAGAGTAGGTTGAGTGGTTAGATATCATATGAACAAGACCTCGACAGCTGAAACCAGTTCCCACAAGCCTTCCACCTCCTCCTCCTCCTCCTCCTCTGGTTCTTCCACCTCCTCTTCCTCTTCCTCCTCCTCCTCTTCCACCTCCTCCTCTTCCTCCTCCTCCTCTTCCTCCTCTTCCTCTTCCTCTTCCTCCTCTTCCTCCTTACACCAGGGGAGAAGAGGAAGGCAAGTACTAATGGCCACTACATAAGAACATAAGAATGGAGGAAACTGCAGCGGGCCTATAGACCCATACTGGGCAGTCCCGTTTATACCTCACCTGTAATTAACCTAACCTAACACTAACCGAACCTAACCTAACACTAACCTAACCTAACACTAACCTAACACTAACCTAACCTAACAATAACCTGACACTAACCTAACCTAACACTAACCTAACCTAACACTAACCTAACACTAACCTAACACTAACCTAACCTAACACTAACCTGACACTAACCTAACCTAACACCTAACTAACCTATAACACTAACCTAACCTAACAACCTAACAAAACCTGACCTACTAACCCTAACCGAACCTAACACTAACCTGACACTAACCTGAAACACTAACCTGAACACTAACCTAACCTAACACTAACCTAACCTAACACTAACCTAACACTAACCTAACCTAACACTAACCTAACACTAACCTAACCTAACACTAACCTGACACTAACCTAACCTAACACTAACCTGACACTAACCTAACCTAACACTAACCTGACACTACAGGAGGATTTAAATAAACTGCAGGAGTGGTCAGAGAAATAGCAAATGAAATTCAACACCAGCAAGTGCAGTGTACAAAATATTGGAAGAACAAATACTTATAATGTGTACAGCCTGAACGACATCAACCTAGAGAAGTCGACTTGTGAAAGAGGCCTAGGGGTACTTGTAAGCCCGGACCTACGGCCTAGAAATCAGTGCGTTAATGTTCGAAATAAGGCACACAGAATATTGGGTTTTATATCTAGAAGTGTAAGTAACAAGAGTGCAGAGGTCTTATTGCAACTATATCTTGCGCTAGTCAGGCCGCACCTCGATTATGTGGTTCAGTTCTGGTGCCCCTATTATAGAATGGATATAAATTCACTAGAGTCGGTGCAGCGAAGAATGACAAAAATGATTCCGGGACTTAGAAACCTTCCATATCAGGATAGGTTAAAGAAACTTAACTTGCATTCCCTAGAAAGACGAAGAGTGCGGGGAGATATGATAGAAGTATTTAAGTGGGTGAAAGGAATCAATAAAGGGGATATAGATAAAGTTCTTATAATATCCGAGCAGGATAGGACTCGGAGCAACGGATTCAAGTTGGATAAGTTTAGGTTTAGGAGGGAGATAGGAAGAAACTGGTTCACAAATAGGGTGGTGGACGAGTGGAACAAGCTTAGCAACTTTGTAGTAAGTGCTGAAATGCTGGAAAGTTTTAAAAGGAGGCTAGATAGGGTGGTGGACGAGTGGAACAAGCTTAGCAACTTTGTAGTAAGTGCTGGAACGCTGGAAAGCTTTAAAAGGAGGCTAGATAGGGTGGTGGACGAGTGGAACAAGCTTAGCAACTTTGTAGTAAGTGCTGGAACGCTGGAAAGCTTTAAAAGGAGGCTAGATAGATTCATGGATGATAGAGTGTGGTAGTAACTCTCGACAGGAGCTGCCATGTACAGGTCAACCGGCCTATTGCAGACTCCTTATGTTCTTATGTTCTTATGTTAGGTTAGGTTGGGTTAGGTTAGGTTAGGTTAGGTTGGATGGATATATGAGCAATAGGGGTTGGGTGTAGAACGGGACTGTCCAGTATGGGTTAATGGGCCCGCTGCAGTTTCCTCCATTCTTATGTTCTTATGTTAAGGTGAGGTAAGGTAAGGTGAGGTGAGGTGAGGTGAGGTGAGGTGAGGTAAGACCCCTCACTGGATCCAATATTATTTGTATACTTTCACTGTTTCATGAACCCTCCAACCCCCCCTCCCCCCACCCCTTCCCCACCCCTCCCCCCGCTCCTCATCATCCAGTAACCTTCTATAGGTAACACTTAACTCCCCTTAATTACCTCCACACCTGGTCATTACCTTGTTCAAAGCCATACAGGTGACCTCCTTACTGGTACGTTATGGGAGGGCTACTGGGACCTTGTGAGAGGTTATGGGAGGTCCTGGGAGGTTATGAGAGGTCCTGGAGGTTGAGGAAGGATTCTGAGAGGTTATAAGAGGTTCTAAGAGGTTCTGGGAGGTCTTGAGAGGTCCTGGTGGTTGAGGAAGGATTCTGAGAGGTTATAAGAGGTCCTAAGAGGTTCTGGGAGATCGTGAGAGGTCCTGGAGGTTGAGGAAGGATTCTGAGAGGTTATAAGAGGTTCTAAGAGGTTCTGGGAGGTCTTGAGAGGTCCTGGTGGTTGAGGAAGGATTCTGAGAGGTTATAAGAGGTCCTAAGAGGTTCTGGGAGATCGTGAAGGTCCTGGTGGTTGAGGATTCTGGAGGTTAAGAGGTCCTAGAGGTTCTGGGAGATCCTGTGAGTTCCCTGGATGTTGAGGAAAGGATTCTGAGAGGTTATAAGAGGTCCTAAGAGGTTCTGGGAGGTCCTGGTGGTTGAGGAAGGATTCTGAGAGGTTATGGGAGGTCCTGGGAGTTTATGAGAGGTCCTGGAGGTTGAGGAAGGATTCTGAGAGGTTATAAGAGGTTCCTAAGAGGTTCTGGGAGGGTCTTGAGAGGTCCTGGTGGTTGAGGAAGGATTTAGAGGTTATAAGAGGTCCTAAGAGGTCCTGGGAGGATATGAGAGGTCCTGGAGGTTGAGGAAGAATTCTGAGAGGTTATAAGAGGTCCTAAGAGGTCCTGGGAGGTTATGAGAGGTCCTGGAGGTTGAGGAAAGATTCTGAGAGGTTATAAGAGGTCCTAAGAGGTTCTGGGAGGTCCTGGTGGTTGAGGAAGGATTCAGAGAGGTTATGGGAGGTCCTGGGAGGTTATGAGAGGTCCTGGAGGTTGAGGAAGGATTCTGAGAGGTTATAAGAGGTCCTAAGAGGCTCTGGGAGGTTATGAGAGGTCCTGGGAGGCACAGGAGGGAATAGACAATGGAGGTAGTGCCGCACCTCACCGCTGACAGATGGCGCCACTCTCCTACCACGGTGGCGCGTCTACTATAATGGCTTAATTAACCCCTTTGATGCCGTCCTGTCTCCTCCAACACTCCTCCAACATTCCTCCAACATTTTATTCATAACATCCCGTCCTCCATCACCACCCATCACCAACAACAACAACAACAACAATAATAATAATAATAATAATAATAAAAATAAAAATAATAATAATAATAAACAAATAAACTTACAATATTGAAAAGATAAAAACGTAACTCAACTCTTGTAACACACACACACACACACACACACACACACACACACACACACACACACACACACACAGTCTGAAATTAGCGTCAAATCATCAGTGTTCTAGTAACGCATGCGACGGCCGCAACCCACCCTCACTTGCAGCATGTTACCGCAACTTTAAACAGTACATCGTTGGCGGTAAACACTTGCTCTGCCATGAGGAAGGATTTTAGGAGACGATAAGACGCTTAATGCATCCGTTTCCGCGACTAAAACACGACAGCCAGCGACTGTGTAGGGGTGGGGGTTGTAATTTCACGGTTACTGGGGGTTGTAATTTCACGACTATCGGGGTTGTTAATTTCACGACTGTTGGGGGGTTGTAATTTCACGACTTGCTGGGGGGTTGTAATTTCACGACTGCTGGGGGTTGTAATTTCACGACTGCTGTATTTCGTGCTGGGGTAATTTCACACTGCTGGGGGTTGTAATTTCACGACTGCTGGGTTGTAATTTCACGACTGCTGGGGGTTGTAATTTCGGCTACTGGGGGTTGTAATTTCACGACTGCTGGGGTTGTAATTTCGACGAGGTTTTGAACTGGGGGTTGTAATTTCACGACTGCTGGGGGTTGTAATTTCACGACTGCTGGGGGTTGTAATTTCACGACGCTGCTGGGGGGTTGTAATTTCGACTGCTGGTTGGGACTGCTGAGGTTTATAAATTTAAACTGCTGGGGGTTGTAATTTCACGACTGCTGGGGGTTGTAATTTCACGACTGCTGGGGGTTGTAATTTCGACTGCTGGGGGTTGTAATTTCACGACTGCTGAAGTTGATATAACGACTCTGGTAACCTTGTAAACTGTAAACAAATTTAGAAGGTCTTGTTTACATGACCTGGGGTAGTTAGTGTGCTCTCTCTCTCTCTCTCTCTCTCTCTCTCTCTCTCTCTCTCTCTCTCTCTTCCCCCCCCCTCCCCCCCCACCCACTAACCACCCCATTCTTTCTTACCTCCCCCAACCCATATACCCCTCCCTCTCACCCTTCCTTCACCTCTCCCTCACCATCTCACAGGTAACAAATACTAATTAATTTAGCCCAGGTGAACCCCTACAGAAGTACCTCCCTCCGTCCCCTCCCCTCCCCTCCCCTCACACCCCCTCAGCAGGCCAGTTCAGAAGATGTCGAAGTCTTTAAACTGCTCGGGGAACATATGGGCACAGGGGTAGAGGAGACTGCAGTGGGAGAGGGTAAACAACGTGAAAATATTACAGGGAAATAGTGTTAGGAATGATAACAAAACTAAAGCAGACAGGGAGTTAAAACCTAAACGCGACAAAGAGAGGACTCAGAACACGACTAACTTAAATGTCTACTACGCAAACAGTAGAAGTATGAGAAACAAAATGGATGAAATCAGGGAGTTGGTATGTACCGAAAAAAATTATATAATAGCATTCACTGAAACATGGATAATCCTAGACTCACGTGAGTTACCGGTCGAATGCCAAATTGCAGGTTACAAATTGTTCTATACCGATAGGCAGATTAGGAAAGGAGGCGGAGTAGCAATCTATGTTAGGGATAATCTGAAGTGTGAAATAAATAAGGAAATAAAAACTGAGCGGAATACAGAAACAATTTGGCTAGAATTAATCGATGGTAGGGAAAAATTAATCACAGGATAGAGTTACTTATCTGGGATGAAATGCGCAGGGCTTCCATACACTACAAAGTCTGTATAGTAGGCGACTTTAACCTTGGCCAAATAGATTGAATTGACCTTACAGGTAACTCAGAATTAGAGAATTTTCATGAAACGATCCAGGACTGTTTCCTAAGTCAACATAAAACCGAACCCACACAGGGTAATAATATACTCGATTTAGTTCTGTCAAACAGAGAAAACCTCATTAGTAATGTCGAGGTAGGGAACGAATTTGCAAACAGTGATCACAAAGAAATTAGATTCCAGTTAGATTTTCAGGGCAGCTGCAAGGAAAATTCCACTAAAGTCCCAGATTTCAGAAGGACAAACTTTGATAGATTGAAGAGGCAGCTGAGAGAGGGGGTGTCGCGCTTGGCCGTGAACCTGACAGATGACACCGACCTGATAACGAGATCTGAGATTGCCGAGTTCCACGACAATTTAAGTAATGAATTACTTAATGCACAGAGGCACAACATACCATACAGAAGACTCAGATCAGACAATAATGACCCTAAATGGATAAATAAATATTTAAAGAATATTATTGGACAAAAGAAGGCTATAGGTAGGATAAACTGTGGTGAAGTTTACCTCCGAGATTATTATAAGGTATTGACCGGTAGGGTTAAGACCGAGATAAGAAAAGTCAAGAGGAATAATGATGTAAGGATAGCAAGGGAGGCGAAGTCAAACCCCAAAGGATTCTATCAAATGTATCAAACTAAAACACGAGAAAAGATTGGACCAATACAGTCAGATACCAGCGAGCTAGCTGATAACGACGGAGAAATGAGCAATAATCTGAATAAATATTTTTCAACAGTTTTCACCACTGAAGATTTTAACATGATACCCGAGGCACCGACTATATACAGAGATAGTGAAGAAAACAAACTAAGCGAGATAGTAGTGACTAGTAACGATGTTAGTAAGCAAATAGACAAACTAAAGCCTAATTAGTCACCTGGTCCCAATGAGATATTTGCCAGAGTATTAAAAGAATGTAAGGAAGAGCTTAGCATGCCCTTAGCAAAGTTGTTTAACATGTCATTAAAAACGGGTGTAGTAACAGAATCCTGGAGGATAGCGAATGTAATACCGATTTTCAAGAAGGGGGATAGATTACTATCCTCTAACTACCGTCCATTCAGTCTAACATCAATTGTAGGCAAATTACTGGAAGCAATCATTTCAAACTCTATACAAAACCACCTGGAAAAGCACAAATTGATCAATGATTCCCAGCATGGCTTCACAAGCGGGCGTTCATGTCTAACTAATCTATTAACATTCTTTTCATCAGTTTTCGAATCGGTGGACGAGGGGCATAATTATGATGTGGTATATCTCGACTTTAGCAAAGCCTTCGACAGAGTCCCCCACGAAAGACTAATAAGAAAGGTAGAAGCCCATGGCATTAAAGGTAATATTCTAAAATGGATTAGGGCATGGTTACAGGACAGGAAACAGCGAGTGAGCATTAACGGCACTAAATCCCATTGGAGCAACGTCACTAGTGGAGTTCCCCAAGGCTCAGTACTTGGACCATTATTATTTATTATATACATAAACGACATAGATATCGGCATAGACAGCACCATAAGTAAATTTGCTGATGACATTAAAATAGGACGTGTAATTAAATCTGACGAGGACTCCGTAAAACTACAGGAAGATCTAAACAAATTTTTCGAATGGTCTGAAAAATGGCAGATGAAATCCAATGTGGACAAATGTAAAGTACTCAGTATAGGAGATGTAAACAGGGAAACCAGATACCAGATGAACAACGATGCCATTATGAAATCCGACTGCGAGAGAGATTTAGGAGTAATGATAAGTAGGAATCTTAAGCCAAGTAAACAATGTGTTTTTGCTCGTAACAAGGCTAATAAAGTACTTGGGTTCATACAAAGGAGTGTTAGTTTCAAGACTAGCGAGGTCATCTTGCTCTTGTGAGACCACACCTGGATTACGCAGTTCAGTTCTGGTCACCGTATTACAGAGTGAATATAGAATCATTGGAAAGAATCCAGAGGAGAATGACCAGACTAATCCTGGGCATTAGGAACCTTGAGTACAGAGACAGGTTAAAGCATCTTAATTTACACTCCCTCAAGAGACGTAGAGTGAGGGGCGACATGATAGAGGTGTATAAATGGAAGTCAGGACTAAACAAAGGTGATATAACAAAGGTACTCAAATTATCCAACCAGGAGCGAACTCGTAACAATGGTTTTAATTTAGACAAATTTAGATTTAGGCGAGAAATAGCTAAACACTGGTTTGGTAACAGAGTAGTGGGTGAATGGAACAAGTTACCAAACATCATCATTAACTCGAATACGCTGGATAGCTTCAAACACAGGTTAGATGCTTATATGAGCAATAGGGGTTAGGTGTAAATGACACTGCCCAGTATGGGTCAATAGGCCCGCTGCAGTTTCCTCCATTATGTTAGTGTTGCCAAATAATGGGTCTCTGTAAACACAAACATCAAGGGACTCTCTCTCTCTGCCTCTGTCTCTCACACAAAATACATCACAATTGAAACGGAAATACCCCCCCCCCCCTAATTTATTCAAGCTAATTTGCATGTGGCGACAGGAATCTCTCTTGCTTGTGGGTTCGTGGGGGTGGGTTCGTGGGGGTGGGTTCGTGGGGTGGGTTCGTGGGGTGGGTTCGTAGGGGTGGGTTTGTGGGATGGGTTCGTGGGGGTTGGTTTCGTGGGGTGGGTTCGTGGGGGTGGGTTCGTGGGGTGGGTTTGTGGGGTGGGTTCGGGGGGTGGGTTCGTGGGGGTGGGGATGAGGGGTGGGGTCGTAGGGAGCCATAAACAGACAGTCACTTACCGTGGAGAACTCATTGGCAACAGCGATTGACCTCCTTCGCAAGTTAACCCGAGGGAGGATCTTAGCGGTACCCGAAGGAGGCACCACACCACAGAGGACATCGTCTCTCCTCCCCTCCTTCGGGTAGAAAGACTCCCTGGGATCTGGTGTATCGTCAGGATGATGAGAAATCCCTCTACTGACGTATCGTAGTTCGTCGTGTGATCTGGCACGATACTGTAAAGGTTGGCAGCCTACAGGAGTATCTGTTGCCCTTGACGCTCTGTACTGCTTTAGCGAGACGAAGGATATGGATTTCTTTGGCTTTAAGGACGTGTACACATTCTCTTGGAGGACTCCTGTACGAGGGAGAGCTACATAGGTGTTTTTATCCTTCCTGATGGGGGTTAAAGCCATGGATATCCTTCTATTGTCTGTCTCCTGACGGGGGGAGGGTGACGGGGGAGGTAGAGTGGCCTGGGGAGGATAATAGCTGTGGGGAGACCTTGAGGTAGATAAGGGTGACGGAGGGGGAGGATAACACAAGGGGGATATCCTCGTATTAGTGTACTGACTCACTCTCCCACTTGATGAAAGGCGACTGTTTGGGGGCGAGTTAGGGGTGTAAGGAGGGGTGTAAGGTGGGGTGTAAGGTGGGGTGTAAGGAGGGGTGTCAGGGGGAGAGGCCTCAGAGGTAGCAGGGGATAGGATGATAGTGGGAGGGCGACACAGGGAGGTAACACCATCAGTTAGATCAGTTAGGTATTCAATATAACCTCGATTCTTCCCCTGCCAGTGATGACCATCCTCCTCACCCTGCCAGACGGGCCCTTCACCCTGCGAGACGGGGACCCCACCCTGCGAGACGGGGACCCTACCCTGCCAGACGGGGACCCCACCCTGCCAGACGGGGACCCCACCCTGCCAGACGGGCCCTTCACCCTGCGAGACGGGGACCCTACCCTGCCAGACGGACCCCTCCCCCTGCCAGACGGACCCCTCCCCCTGCCACCAACACACAGAAGAGTTCAATAAATTAGTCTCTACTTTGTGCTTCATGCTTCACTTTTTGTGCTTCAACAGGACTCATACACTTCACCCAGTGCTTCATGGGGCCGACTAACACGTATTGTCCATCTCACATCAAGTTCCTTCGAGATTAAATCATCTGGAATTACAAGATTACTATTTACAAAAACACACACAGGACTTAGCAACTCCCCGTACCTAACACATCACCATCTACCACCGTCATCCTGCATCATCATCATCACCATCAGCTAAAGTTCTCAGGAGATTTCAATGCGACTAAACGATACAGTGTGTGTGTGTGTGTGTGTGTGTGTGTGTGTGTGTGTGTGTGTGTGTGTTCTCCTTGCACCACACCTTGTCTCTCTTCCCCATTGTGACCGTGGGTAATGGGTCAATGGGTTAAAATGGAAGGTTATTGCCAAGAGGGGGTCGACTTTATCCCTACCCATTGATTTGGGCCCAATGAGCGCAAGGGTAGGTGGTGACGTCATCTGACCCACACGTATCCGGGAACCCATGACACGCCCATGCCCTCTGTGTGTGTGTGTGTACCCATTTCCTAACTATATAGTCATTGGTGTTTGGTTACGTACACGTTTAGGGGTATCTTGTACATACACAGTTAGTATACATACATACATACATAATACCACACCATTCATAGCCACCCACACCCACCCACACCCACCCAAGCCCACCCACCCACATCAGCCCACCCACCCCACACACACACACACCCACAGATCAACGCCCACAAAACTAAATCACGTCCCAGTTGCCAGGATTACAAACGTTTAAACGCTTGAGTACTAACCGAGTACACCTGGTTTACACAGTCACTAGGCTTGAGTACTAGCCGAGTACACCTGGTTTACACAGTCACTAGTCTTGAGTACTAGCCGAGTACACCTGGTTTACACAGTCACTAGGCTTGAGTACTAGCCGAGTACACCTGGTTTACACAGTCACTAGGCTGAGTACTAGCCGAGTACACCTGGTTACACAGTCACTAGGCTTGAGTGCTAGCCAGTACACTTGGTTTACACAGTCACTGAGCTTCAGTACTAGCCGAGTACACTTGGTTTACACAGTCACTGAAGCCAGTACTAGCCGAGTACACTGGTTTACACAGTCACTAGGCTTGAGTACTAGCCGAGTACACTTGGTTTACACAGTCACTAGGCTTCAGTACTAGCCGAGTACACTTGGTTTACACAGTCACTAGGCTTCAGTACTAGCCGAGTACACTTGGTTTACACAGTCACTAGGCTTCAGTACTAGCCGAGTACACTTGGTTTTACAGTCACTAGGCTTCAGTACTAGCCGAGTACACTTGGTTTACACAGTCACTAGGCTTGGTACAGCAGTACACTTGGTTTACACAGTCACTGGGCAGTACTAGCCAGGTACACTTGGTTTACACAGTACTGGGCAGTACTAGCCGAGTACACTTGGTTTACACAGTCACTAGGCTTGAGTACTAGCCGAGTACACTTGGTTTACACAGTCACTAGGCTTGGTACTAGCCGAGTACACTTGGTTTACACAGTCACTAGGCTTGAGTACTAGCCGAGTACACTTAGTTTACACAGTCACTAGGCTTGAGTACTAGCCGAGTACACTTAGTTTACACACACTTGTTCCACCAACATACAGACGCCAATAATATGGTTGTTTAGGAGGAACGCAAGCGAACAACCACATCTCCAACACACCACCACCACTACCTCAACACCACCACTACCACCAACACACCTCAACACACCACCACTACCTCAACACCACCACTACCTCCAACACACCACCACTACCTCCAACACGCACGTCTACCCTCCTCCACCACACCTCCAACACACCACCACTACCTCCAACACACGTCTACCCTCCTCACCTCCAACACGCGTCTACCCTCCTCACCTCCAACACGCGTCTACCACCCTCACACCTCCTCCAACCGCACGTCTACCACCCTCACACCTCACCTCCAACCGCACGTCTACCCTCCCTCACCTCCCTCCAACAGCGTCTACCACCTCACCTCACCTCCAACACGCGTCTACCACCCTCACACCTCACCTCCAACACGCACGTCTACCTCCTCACCTCACCTCCAACCTCTCACCCTCCTCACCTCCAACACGCACGTCTACCCTCCTCACCTCACCTCCAACACGCACGTCTACCCTCCTCACACCTCACCTCCAACACGCACGTCTACCCTCCTCACACCTCACCTCCAACACGCACGTCTACCCCCCTCACACCTCCTCCAACACGCACGTCTACCTCCCTCCACCTCACCTCCAACACGCACGTCTACCTCCTCACCTCACCTCCAACACCGTCTCCCCCTCCACACCTCACCTCCAACACGCACGTCTACCACCCTCACACCTCACCTCAACACGCACGTCTACCCACCCTCCACCTCACCTCCAACACGCACGTCTCTACCCTCCTCACCTCACCTCCAACACGCACGTCTACCACCCTCACACCTCCTCCAACACACCGTCTACCCTCCTCACCTCCAACACGCCTCACCCTCCTCACACCTCACCTCCAACACGCTCGTCACCTCCTCACACCTCACCTCCAACACGCACGTCTACCCTCCTCACACCTCACCTCAACACGCACGTCTACCCTCCTCACCTCACCTCCAACACGCGTCCCTCCTCACACCTCACCTCCAACACGCGTCTACCCTCCTCACACCTCACCTCCAACACGCACGTCTACCACCCTCACACCTCACCTCCAACACACGTCTCCCTCCTCACACCTCACCTCCAACACGCACGTCTACCACCCTCACACCTCACCTCCAACACGCACGTCTACCCTCCTCACACCTCACCTCCAACGCGTCTACCACCTCACCTCCTCCACACGTCTACCCCCTCACACCTCACCTCCAACACACGTCTACCCTCCTCACACCTCCCTCCAACACGCACGTCACCACCTCACACCTCACCTCCAACACGCACGTCTACCTCCTCACACCTCACCTCAACACGCGTCACCACCCTCACCTCACCTCCAACACGCACGTCTACCCTCCTCACACCTCACCTCCAACACGCCGTCTACCACCTCACACCTCACCTCCAACACGCACGTCTACCCTCCTCACACCTCCACCTCCAACACGCGTCTACCCACCCTCACACCTCACCTCCAACACGCACGTCTACCACCCTCACACCTCACCTCCAACACGCGTCTACCCTCCTCACCTCACCTCCAACCACGTCTACCACCTCACCTCACCTCCAACACGCACGTCTACCCTCCTCACACCTCACCTCCAACACGCACGTCTACCACCCTCCTCACCTCCAACCGTCTACCCTCCCCTCACCTCACCTCCAACACGCACGTCTACCACCCTCACCTCACCTCCAACCCGCACGCGTCTACCCTCCTCACACCTCACCTCCAACACGCACGTCTACCACCCTCACACCTCACCTCCAACACACGTCTACCCTCCTCACACCTCACCTCCAACCACGTCTACCCTCCTCACCTCCCTCCACACACGCTACCCTCCTCACACCTCACCTCCAACACGCACGTCTACCACCCTCACACCTCACCTCCAACACGCACGTCTACCCTCCCTCACACCTCACCTCCAACACGCCGTCTACCACCCTCACACCTCACCTCCAACACCACGTCTACCACCCTCACCTCACCTCCAACACGCACGTCTACCCTCCTCACCTCACCTCCAACACGCGTCTACCACCTCACCTCTCACCTCCAACACGCACGTCTGCCCACTCCTCACACCTCACCTCCAACACGCACGTCTACCACCCTCACACCTCACCTCCAACACGCACGTCTACCCACTCCTCACCTCACCTCCAACACGCACGTCTACCACCCTCACACCTCACCTCCAACACGTCTACCCTCACACCTCACCTCCAACACGCACGTCTACCACCCTCACACCTCACCTCCAACCGCACGTCTACCACCCTCACACCTCACCTCCAACACGCCGTCACCACCCTCACACCTCACCTCCAACACGCACGCTACCTCACACCTCACCTCCAACACGCACGTCTACCACCTCACCTCACCTCCAACACACACGTCTACCCTCCTCACACCTCACCTCCAACACGCACGTCTACCACCCTCACACCTCACCTCCAACACGCACGTCTACCATCCTCACACCTCACCTCAACACGCGTCTACCCTCCTCACACCTCACCTCCAACACGCACGTCTACCACCCTCACCTCACCTCCAACACGCGCGTCTACCACCCTCACACCTCACCTCCAACACGCGTCTACCACCCTCACACCTCACCTCCAACACGCACGTCTACCTCCTCACCTCCTCCACACGCACGTCTACCCTCCTCACACCACACTCACCTCCACCTCACCTCCAACACGCACGTCTACCCTCCTCCTCACCTCCAACACGTCTACCACCCTCACACCTCACCTCCAACACCACGTCTACCACCCCTCCCACCTCACCTCCTCCACACACGTCTACCACCCTCACCCCACCTCCAACACGCTCTACCCTCCTCACACCTCACCTCCAACACGCACATCCCCTCCACCTCACCTCCAACCCCCCTCCCCCTCACCTCCAACACGTCCACCTCCCCACACCTCACCTCCTCCAACACACGTCTCCACCCTCCCCTCACCTCCAACGCACGTCTACCCCTCCTCACACCTCACCTCCAACACACGTCTACCTCCTCACCTCACCTCCAACCACGTCTACCACCCTCACCTCACCTCCAACACGCGTCTACCACCTCACCTCCCCTCCAACGCGTCTACCACCCTCACCTCCTCCAACACGCACGTCTACCACCTCACCTCACCTCCTCCAACACCCGTCTACCCTCTCACCTCACCTCCAACACGCATCCCACCCCTCCTCCACACCTCACCTCCAACACGCGTCTACCACCCTCCTCACCTCCAACACGCGTCTACACCCCTCCTCACCTCCAACACGCCGTCTACCACCTCACACCTCACCTCCAACACGTCTACCCCTCACCTCACCTCCAACACGCACGTCTACCACCCTCACCTCACCTCCAACACGCACGTCTACCCACCCTCACCTCACCTCCAACACGCGTCTACCCTCCTCCTCACCTCCAACACGCACGTCTACCACCCTCCCTCCTCCAACACGCACGTCTACCCTCCTCACCTCACCTCCAACACGCACGTCTACCCTCCTCACACCTCACCTCCCAACGCACGTCCACCCCTCCACCTCACCTCCAACACGCACGTCTCCCTCCACCTCACCTCACACCCCACCCCCACGTCTACCCTCCTCACACCTCCCTCCAACACGCACCCTCACCTCCCTCAACACGTCTACCCTCCTCACCTCACCTCCACCACGTCTACCCTCCTCCACCTCACCTCCAACACGCGTCTACCACCCTCACCTCCTCCAACACGCACGTCTACCACCCTCACACCTCCTCCACCACGTCCACCCCTCACACCACCTCCACACATCTACCACCCTCACCTCACCTCCCACCACGTCCCCTCCTCACACCTCAACCCTCCAACACACGTCTCCCTCCTCACACCTCACCTCCAACACGCGTCTACCCTCCTCACACCTCACCTCCGCACGTCTACCCTCCTCACCTCACCTCCAACACGCACGTCTACCTCCTCACTCACCTCCAACACGCGTCTACCTACCTCCTCACCTCACCTCCAACACCACGTCCACCCTCACCTCACCTCCAACACGCACGTCTACCCCTCCTCACACCTCACCTCCAACACGCACGTCTACCCTCCTCACCTCACCTCCAACACGCACGTCTACCCTCCTCACCTCCTCCAACACGCGTCTACCTCCTCACCTCACCTCCACCACGCACGTCTATCCTCCTCACACTCTTAACACTAACTGAAGGTAAACACAGGCGGCGTTATGGTGACCACGTCTCAAACTGAACCATAAATTCCGTAATTTTTCGTTCACTATCATAAAATTCGATAAAATACCTTAATTTATCACATTATTTCGTATATTTTTATTACTATTTATTGTATTTTTTGTATTATATTATTTATTGGATTAAGATAAGTTAATAAGTATTGATTTATTTTTTTTATTATTTTCGATTTTTTTTAATAATTATACGAAAAAAAAAGACTCGGATCGACTCTCAGTAAGCCAATAGTAGCAGTTCTAGGGTGATGTTTCAGCCAATAGGAACCGTCGGAGTGAGATGACGGCGACCAATCAGCGTGTATTCTGCAGCTGGGGGTGGGAGGGCGTGAGGTGTGGGAGAATGAGGGTGTCAGGAGGAGGTGAGGGCGTGAAAGGTGTCGGGGTGAGGGTGTGGGAGGGCGTGAGGTGGGGGGTGAGGGTGGGCGTGAAGAGGTGTGGGAGGGCGTGAAGGTGTAGGAGGGCGTGGGGGTGGGAGGGGCGTGAGGTGTCAGGGGGCGTGAGGGGGGACAGGAGGGCGTGAGGTGTAGGAGAGGGCGTGAGGTGTGGGAGCGTGAGGGGGTGTGGGAGGCGTGAGGGGTGTGGGAGGGCGTGGGGGGTGTCGGGGAGTGAGGTGTGGAGGGCGTGAGGGTGTGGGAGTGAGGAGAGGGCGTGAGGTGTGGGGAGGCGTGAGGTGTGGGAGGCGTGAGGTGAGGGTGTGGGGGCGTGGGGGTGTGGAGGGCGTGGGAGTTATGGGGGCGTGAGGGTGTGGGGGCGTGGGGGTGCTGGGGAGGCGTGAGGTGTGGGGAGGGCGTGAGGTGTGGGGAGAGCGTGAGGGGGTGTGGGGAGGGCGTGAGGGTGTGGGAGGGCGTGAGGGGTGTGGAGGGGCATGAGGGGTGTGGGAGGCGTGAGGGATGTGGGAGCGTGGGGGGTGTAGGGGGGCGTGAGGGTGTGGGGAGGGCGTGAGGGTGAGGGAGGGCGTGAGGTGTGGGGAGGGCATGGGGTGTGGGAGGGGCGTGGGGGTGTGGGGGGGTGAGGTGTGGGGAGGGCGTGAGGGGTGTGGGGGGGGTGAGGTGTGGGAGGGGCGTGGAAGGGTGTGGGGGGCAGGGGGGTGTGGGGGGCGTGAGGGGGTGTGGGGGAGTGAGGGGGTGTGGGGAGGGCGTGAGGGGTGTGGGGAGGGCGTGAGGGGTGTGGAGGGCGTGGGGGAGTGTGGGGGCGTGGGGGGTGTGGGAGGGGCGTGGGGTGTGGAGGGGCGTGGGGGTGTGGGGCGTGGGGTGCAGGGAGGGCGTGAGGGAGGGCGTGAGGGGGTGTGGGGAGGGCGTGAGGGTGTGGGGAGGGCGTGAGGTGTGAGGGCGTGAGTGTGGGAGGGCATGAGGGTGTGGGAGGCGTGAGGGGATGTAGGAGGGCGTGAGGGTGTGGGGGGGCGTGAGGTGTGGGGGACGTGAGGGGGTGGGGAGGGCGTGAGGGGGAGGAGGCGTGAGGTGTGGGAGGCGTGAGGTGTGGGGGCGTGAGGGTAGGAGGGCGGTGAGGGGTGTGGGGGGCGTGGGGTGTGGGGGGGCGTGAGGGTGTGGGGGCGTGAGGGGGTGTGGGGGCGTGGGGGGGTGTGGGAGGGCGTGGGGTGTGGGGGGCAGGGGTGTGGGGGGGCGTGGGGTGTGGGGGGGCGTGAGGGGGTGTGGGGGGGCGTGGGGGTGTGGGGGCGTGGTGTGGGAGGGGCGTGGGGTGTGGGGAGGGCGTGGGGTGTGGGGGCGTGGGGTGTGGGGGCGTGGGGGTGGGAGGGGCGTGGGGGTGTGGGGAGGGCGTGAGGGGGGTTGGGGGGCGTGGGGGGGTGTGGGGGGCGTGGGGGTGGGAGGGCGTGGGGGGTGTGGGGGGGGGCGTGAGGGGTGGGGGGCGTGAGGGTGTAGGAGGCGTGGTGTGGGGAGGCGTGAGGGTGTGGGAGGCGTGGGGGTGTGGGAGGGCGTGAGGTGTAGGGGAGGCGTGAGGGGTGTGGGAGGGCGTGAGGGTGTAGGGGGCGTGAGGGGTGTGGGAGGGGCGTGGGGTGTGGGGGGGGGGGTGGGGGGTGTGGGGGAGGCGTGGGGTGGGGGGCCTGGGGGGTGTGGGGGGCGTGGGGGTGTGGGGGCGTGGGGTGTGGGGCGTGAGGGGTGTGGGAGGGGAGGCGTGAGGGGTGGGGAGGGGCCAGGGGGGGTGTGGGGTGAGGGTGTGGGAGGGCGTGAGGGGGTGTGGGGGGCGTGGGGGGGTGTGGGAGGGCGTGGGGGTGTGGGGGAGGTGGGGGGTGTGGGGGGGCGTGGGGGTGTGGGGCCTGGGGGTGTGGGGGGGCGTGAGGGTTGGGAGGGGCGTGGGGTGTAGGGGGTGGGGTGAGGGGCGGCGTGAGGGTGGGAGGCGTGGGGGTGTGGGAGGGGCGTGAGGGGTGTGGGGAGGGCGTGAGGGGTGTGGGGGGGGCGTGAGGGGGGGTTGTTTTGTCCGTGAACCTACTACTTCTTCCTCCTCTTACAACCCTCCGTTTATCACCTGTCCTCCTCCTCCTCCTCCTCCTCCTCCTCCTCCTCCTCCTCCTCCTCCTCCTCCCTCCTCCTCCTCCTCCTCCTCCTCCTCCTCCTCTCCTCCTCCTCCTCTTCCTGATCTACAGATGAGACCCTATACCCTCCACCGAACACAAGGCCACGTTAGGTTAGGTTAGGTTAGGTTAGGTTGGTTAGTTGTGTGTGTAATGAGGTCCTTTGTCCCTTGTCGGTCTGTTGCGTTGCTTCTCTTGTAATTTCCAGACCCTTTGGCTACCCTGTGTGAGCCACACGCAGAGTGGTGAAACCCGTCTTGAGTGGCATTGTGTTAGTGTTGGTGCAAGCACTGCTCACTTCCTCCGTTTCAGCTGCCGCCGCAGGCTGGCCCTCGTGGTGAACAGGGAAGCAACTGCAAGTCTTCCCCACCAGTACACAGCCTCTTCACCATCAAGACTCCTGCTGTGACTCCTCGTGGCAACACACAGTAACTGGGTGCCTCGTGGGTCCAGGCTAGACCAGCAGAGGATCTCGGAGTAGCAGTGGGCCCTAGAGGGACGGAGCATAGGCCCACTGGCATGTGGACATGTTCTGGCGCCTACCAACCACTGCCCCGTTGCCTTGTGGATTAACCTTGGCAGGTGGAGCCCCGCATCAGACAGACATGCCTACAGAGCTCCACAAGACCCCATCGGCGGTGTAGGCAGAAGAGGTGACCACCATGGGAACCCAACGACTACACCGGCGGACGAAGGCAATGCCTGATGGACAGGCTACTAAGGCGAAACCCAACAAACTGGACTATCGGCAGTCCATTGGAACTCTCCCTCTCCCCAGTCGTTGCAACACTTGCACCACTGGATCAGGAAAAGGGAGAGCCAAGATGTGTGGTTGCAGCCATCACTCCTGCCTCACCACATAAATCAACTCACACACAGGCATCACCCAGCTCATCATACCTCTCATCATCATCATCAAAACCCCTATACCCCCAAAAGTCCTATGGCGACGGACGAGTGGCGACGGGGATAGGCAGAGATGACTGCCGGGAGTCTCTAGTCACAACTCTGCACATGGGCGGCACAGATAAGATGGTCGTTTATACACTGGGATCTACAGTAGGCAGCCTTCGTCTCGGTCAACAGGGAAGCCCTCTGGTGGACCCTCAGCCGTTTTGGCTGCCCACCATTGTGAGGCAACTCCACGATGGCATGAACGCCAGTGTCCTGCACAACGGCACCCAGTCTGAGTGTGTACTGGCACCAACTCTCTTTTACATCTTCTTGGCTACCTTCCTTACACGTTCCAGTGCAAATTTAGCCATATCCAGTACCGGGTGAAGGGTCTTTTCAACATAAGACGACTCCAGGCAGGAACAAAGGTGTCGGCAGCTTCCATTACTGAACTTCAGTATGCAGACGACCTCACCCTTGTCTCTCACACTGAACGCGACCTACAGGAGATCCTGAACACCTACGGAGATGCGTATACACACTTCGGCCTTGAGGTGAATGTATGTAAGACTCAGATTCTCTCTCAACCTGCCCCTGGTTCAGCCACACCTCCACCATCCACCCAGCTTAACGGTACTGTAGTGGATCCTCTCCCCTACAACTGCCGTTTGTCACTGACTAATAACCCCTCTTCGAATTCCCCAGCCGACGCCTCGTGGTCTAAGGTCGGCAACCAGCGCCGCCTAACATAGCTGAGGTCAACTATCAAGCCACGCCTACCCCCACTATATAAGACCTCACCTGGCCGTGACTTGCCTTCTTCTACCTACAGCCACCAGCAAGCAACACCTCCTCTGAGCACGCTCTACTCCACGCTTGTAACCACGCTGCCACTTCCCAGCACCAAGCTGCATTGTACATCCAATACAATATATATACAGAGAGCGCATTGTGATTTTCCTTTCTCCAACCCATCCTGAGTGTGAACCAACATCACGAAACCCCACAGTACTACCCTCTATAATGTTGCCCACTTCCAGTATCTCGGCTCCCACCTGTCCACCACCGCGGACATCGATGGAGAGAATCAGCATCGGATCACATGTGCATCTCAAGCCCGTGTCTTCAGCTGTTGGGAGCTGAAATTATCTACAAAGTTACACGTATATCGAGCAGTGGTCCTCCCCACCCTGCTGTATGGCAGTGAGACATGGGTCACATACAGGAGGCACCTCAAGGCACTTGATAACTTTCACCAACGTAGTCTACGTTCCATCCTCCGAGTTCGCTGGGAAGACAAGAGAACAAATGCCAGTATTCTTCTGACACCAACTGTAGGAGCATGAGGCTACCATTATCCATGAACAACTACGCTGGACTGGCCATGTTACCCTCATGGACGACAGTAGACTGCCAAAGGAGCTACTTTACAGTCACCTAACGAATAGTAAACGTAACGCTGGCGGGCAACTGAGAAGGTATAAGGATAGTCTTAAGACAAACCTGAAAAAGTGCCAAATCGACCCCCTCACCTGGGAGATGATTACTCCACACAGTAATGCTTGGAGGAGCACCACACGAGAAGGTGTTAATACTTTCGAGTTATTTCAACTACACCAGGGCAGACAAGCGCCTACGCCGGAAAGACGCTGCCACCGTCCCTCCCGCACTAGATGTAGCCCCCACGTCCAACATCAGTGATCGACTCTGCCGGTCCCGTATCGGCCTCTTTAGTCACCTCAGAACTCACCAACGAAGGTGACATCCTTAATAACTCATATCATTGTATCATAGCTGGATGATCGTCATACTTGATTACACCAGTGACAGTAGTAGTAGTAGTAGTGTGTGTGTGTGTGTGTGTGTGTGTGTGTGTGTGTGTGTGTGTAAATAATAATAATAATAATAATAATAATAATTAACGGTTTATTGAAAAAGTTCTGCAGCCCGAAGGCTGAAAATATACATTAGAGAAAGGTAAAGGAACATACAGTGAACATACAGATTAATGTAGGTGTTGAACAGCAAAAACGTAGTGTAGTAACTCCCTCCCAGATGGTGTTAGGAGGGACCTCACGTGGTGTAGTAGTTCCCTCACAGATGGTGTTATGAGGGGCCTCACGTGGTGTAGTAATTCCCTCACAGATGGTATGAGGGGCCTCACGTGAGTAATTCTCACAGATGGTGTTATGAGGGCCTCATGTGTAGTAATTCCCTCACAGATGGTGTTATGAGGGCCTCACGTGGTGTGTAATCCCTCACAGAGTTTAGGGGCCTCACGTGGTGTAGTAATTCCCTCACAGATGGTGTATGAGGGGCCTCACGTGGTGTAGTAATTCCCTCACAGATGGTGTTATGAGGGCCTCACGTGGGTGTAATTCCCTCGTGTTATGAGGGGCCTCACGTGGTGTAGTAACTCCTTCACATATGGTGTTATGAGGGGCTCACATGGTGTAGTAATTCCCTCACAGATGGTGTTATGAGGGCCTCACGTGGTGTAGTAACTCCTTCACATATGGTGTTATGGGGGCCTCACGTGGTGTAGTATTCCCTCACAGATGGTGTTATGAGGGCCTCACGTGGTGTAATAATTCCCTCACAGATGGTGTTATGAGGGGCCTCACGTGGTGGTAATTCCCTCACAGATGGTGTTATGAGGCCTCACGTGGTGTAGTAACTCCTTCACATATGGTGTTATGAGGGGCCTCCGTGGTGCAGTAATTCCCTCACAGATGGTGTTATATAGGTGAGGTGTGGTTCCAGGCCTTCCTATCGTAGACGGATTAACACATCGCTGGTAGTTGGGTCTCACAGGCCGTTATCACTGGGTACCTGGGACCTCACTGTGTGAAAGGTCAACTTGGGTACCACTGTTACTGTGAGTTGTTCTCACTGACTAAGCACTGTTCACCACTGTTCACCTCTGTTTAACACTGGTTCCATTTCTTTCTAAATGAAATAGTAACTTCTGGTGTGAACTTGTTGATATTCCGGTGGGGAGGAGGGTTCAGGGAGGAGTTGGTATGGGCCAACATAACAGTTGACCTGGCTGCTCTGGAGAGGGGCGCCAGGTACGTCTTGACCCTTCGGTGGTCAAGGATGTAGTGTGTGTGTGTTGTGTGTGTGTGTGTGTGTGTGTGTGTGTTAGTGTGTGAGTGCGCGCGTGCGTGCGTGCGTGTGCGTACGTGTGTGTGTGTGGTTGCAACTCCTTCTAAAAATCACACGACCTCCCTCCCCCTGCACACCATTAGAACAAGGGCCTATTTGGACTACTGGGGCCCATTAGGACACGATATCACGCCCACAGTATCACGCCCATGGTATCACGCCCACAGTATCACGCCAACAGTAACAAGTCCACAGTTTCCCATGCTAAGACGCAAACCTGTCATTCTCTCACGCCCAGGTGACCTCATCCTAATGAGGGCAGTGCACCTGTGAGAGAGAGAGAAAGAGAGAGAGAGAGAGACAAATGTCCTTTCTCCTTCCTCCCCCTTCCCCTCACCTCACCTCTCACCCCATCCCAACCCCCTACCCTCCCCTCCCCCTCCCTCCCTCAGGTCAAATTCATGACCCCCCACCAATAGAGGTCACTGCTAATAGGTTAGGTTAGTGTTAGGTTAGGTTAGTGTTAGGTTTAGGTTAGGTTGGGTTAGTGTTAGGTTAGTGTTAGGTTAGTGTTAGGTTAGGTTAGTGTTAGGTTAGGTTAGGTTAGTGTTAGGTTAGGTTGGTGTTAGGTTGGGTTAGTGTTGGGTTGGTGTTAGGTTAGGTTAGTGTTGGGTTAGGTTAGTGTTAGGTTAGGTTAGGTTAGTGTTAGGTTAGGTTGGGTTAGGTTAGGTTAGGTTAGTGTTAGGTTGGGTTGGTGTTAGGTTGGGTTAGTGTTAGGTTAGGTTAGTGTCAGGTTGGTTTAGTGTTAGGTTAGTGTCAGGTTAGTGTTAGGTTGGGTTAGTGTCAGGTTAGTGTTAGGTTGGGTTAGGTTAGGTTAGGGTTGGGTTGGTGTTGGGTTAGTGTTAGGTTAGGTTGGGTTGGTGTTAGGTTGAGTTGGTGTTGGGTTGGGTTAGTGTTGGGTTGGGTTGGGTTGAGTGTTAGGTTAGGTTGGGTTGGTGTTAGGTTGAGTGTTAGGTTAGGTTAGGTTGGGTTGGTGTTGGGTTGGGTTAGGTTGGTGTTAGGTTAGGTGAGATTAGGTTGAGTGTTGGGTTGGGTTGGGTTAGGGTTAGGTTGGGTTAGGGTTAGGTTGGGTTAGGTTGAGTTAGTGTTAGGTTGGGTTAGTGTTAGGTTGGGTTAGGTTGGGGTTAGGTTGGGTTAGTGTTAGGTTGGGTTAGTGTTGGGTTGGGTTGAGTGTTAGGTTGGGTTAGTGTTAGGTTGGTGTTAGGTTGGGTTGGTTGGTGTTAGGTTGGGTTGAGTGTTAGGTTAGGTTAGGTTAGGTTGGGTTAGGTTGGTGTTGGGTTAGTGTTAGGTTGGTGTTGGGTTGGGTTAGTGAGTTAGGTTAGGTTAGGTTAGGTTAGTGTTGGGTTAGGTTGGGTTGGGTTAGGTTGGGTTGGGTTGGGTTAGGTTAGGTTGGGTTAGGTTGGGTTAGTGTTAGGTTAGTGTTAGGTTGGGTTAGGTTAGGTTAGTGTTAGGTTAGGTTGGGTTGGTGTTAGGTTGGTGTTAGGTTAGGGTTAGGTTAGGTTAGGTTAGGTTAGGTTGGGTTAGGTTAGTGTTAGGTTAGTGTTAGGTTGGGTTAGTGTTGGGTTAGTGTTAGGTTAGGTTAGGTTGGGTTGGGTTAGGTTAGTGTTAGGTTAGGTTGAGTGTTAGGTTAGGTTGGGTTGGAGTTGGGTTGGGTTAGGTTGAGTGTTGGGTTGGTGTTGGGTTGGTTAGGTTGGTGTTGGGTTGAGTGTTGGGTTGGGGTTGGTTTGGGTTGGGTTGGGTTAGGTTAGGTTATTGGGTTGGGTTGGGTTGAGTGTTAGGTTGGTGTTGGGTTAGGGTTAGGTTAGGTTAGGTTGGGTTGGTTGGGTTAGGTTGGTGTTAGGTTAGTGTTGGGTTGGGTTCAGGTTGGGTTGGGTTGGTGTTGGGTTGGGTTAGTGTTAGGTTGGTGTTGGGTTGGGGTTCGGTTAGGTTGGTTGGTGTTGGGTTGGTGTTGGGTTAGTGTTGGGTTGGGTTAGGTTGGTGTTAGGTTAGTGTTAGGTTAGGGTTCGGTTAGGTTAGGTTAGTGTTGAGTGGGTTGTAGTGTTAGGGTTGGGTTGGGTTAGTGTTGGGTTAGGTTGGTGTTGGGTTAGGTTGGTGTTAGGTTAGGTTGGTGTTAGGTTAGGTTAGGTTGGTGTTGGAGGTTGGGTTAGTGTTGGGTTGGGGTTGGGTTGGTGTTTGGTTAGGTTGGGTTAGTGTTAGGTTAGGTTGGTGTTAGGTTAGTGTTAGGTTAGGTTAGTGTTAGGTTCCCCCCTACCCGATGACGAAACGACCATGAGTCATCGTTTTTTCCCCAGGATGACTCAGACACAATTATCTACCTGTTATTAAGGAATGTCTTTGTGTTCTCTCGTACTGGGAAAAAACCTAGAAGCCAATATTTAAATGCGTTTAAATCTCTTCTTCCTCCTCCTCTTCTTCCTCCTCCTCTTCTTCTTCTTCCTCCTCTTCTTCCTCCTCTTCTTCTTCCTCTTCTTCTTCCTCCTCATCTTCCTCTTCATCTTCCTCTTCTTCTTCCTCTTCTTCTTCCTCTTCTTCCTCCTCTTCCTCTTCTTCCTCATCCTCCTCCTTCTCTTAATGTGGGTGGGTGGTGGTGGGGGCGATTATCCTTCAAATCTGGCCATGTTGAGGCCATGTTGAGACCATGTTGAGACCATGTTGAGGCCATGTTGAGACCATGTTGAGGCCATGTTGAGGCCATGTTGAGGCCATGTTGAGGCCATGTTGAGACCATGTTGAGGCCATGTTGAGACCATGTTGAGACCATGTTGAGAGGCCATGTTGAGACCATGTTGAGACCATGTTGGACCATGTTGAGGCCATGTGCACTTGGTAAACTTTTTACAGACAACCATGTCAACCAAGCCTTATTATCCCAGAAAGTGCACGGCCCAAGGAAGTCAGCATCGGTCAGTGGTACTCAGGTAAAGATCTTTGTGGTCTCAACAGTCAGTCTCCCACACTTCCTTTCATCTCACACTAGTGAGGAGGCAGCTGAGATAATTAATAACCATTTTGCTACCATATGTCATACCCTACCTAGTCTTGACCTCACCCCCCAGTATTGAAATCGCCAACAAACTCTGAAATTTAGATCAAACGTTCACGACCCCAATTGACCTCCCAATCAAATTTACAAGGGTTGCTGTCCAGACACCACCTCTGTTCTATTTATGCATCTCAGACAAAGCAAATGCCCTAATGAATGGAAAACCGCATTTGTCACCCCCATCCCCAAGGTCACCACCCCACAGTCCCCTAACGACCTCAGGCCAGTTGCCATTACCCCCATACCCAGTCTACTCTGTGAAGACTTTGTTTTTGATTGGCCATTTGCTAGTATTCATCAGTCAATTGATACTTAGTTTCCTGGATTTTTGCACAAAAACCTGGAGAAACGTAAGACATCACTGGTCGTTGCCCTTACATTACCAGGAAGGCTTTTGACCTTTTGATCACTGCACTGTTATCAACAAGGCCATTGCACTAGGGCTGCCCACCAACCTTGTCTCATGGCTGAGCGTCGCCAGGCAGTGGTACCAGGGTTCTGTCTCAACAGTCCAGCACCTCACCTGCGGTGTTCCCCAGGGGACCAAGATGTGACCACTGTGCTTCCTAATCCTGATCAACAACGCTCTATCTTACACTCCTCACAGGTGGAAGTACGTGGATGACTGCACTGTGGGGTTACAGTGGACAACACCTCACCGGACTACACATCGCTACAAGGCACCCTGGACAGGCTACAGGCATGGACCACGGAGAACAAGGTCACCATCAACCACACCAAAACCGTAGTCATGCACATCAACACCGCCACCACTCCAGTGCAAGCTCCGGCAGTCACAGTGGGTGCCCATCCTCTCCAGTTAGTGCAGTCTGCCAAACTCCTGGGTGTAACTATAGACCACAAACTGGACTGGATGGCAATACACTCAAGGCAGCCTCGTACCGACTCTACATGCTACGACGACTCAGGTCACTTAGGGTACCCACCCCAGAGCTGAGGACCATCTACAACGCCTTTATTCTCCCCAAATTAACATATGGCCACCAGCCTGGTCGTCTTCTCAACTCCACCCAACAACGTCAGCTAGAGAAGGTACAGAAGAGGGCTCAGAATCATGCTCGGCGCAGACTACTCCGGCTACAACAACGCTCTCTCCACCCTGGAGATGCCATCCCTCTGTGACCTCCACCACCACGCACTGGAAAGGTTTGGCAATGGACTACTGCACCATCCTCTCCATCGCCACCTCCTGCAGCCCCCCGCCCACCTCGCGCAGTCCGCCACTACAACAAAATTCAGCCCATAAGAGCCCGCACTGATAGATATAAGAACAGCACCATCCCATCTATTGTTAAAATAATAAACAACTCCTGATTTATGTACTGTACAGCCCTGTAAATGTATTCAATGTATATTATATCATTATGTCTAAACTAAATGTAAGTCTGTATATTTTCAGCCACCGGCTGCAACTCTATTAATAAACCGTTTATTATTATTACACACACACACACACACACACACACCTCTACAGTGCCCTTTAAATACCTCTAACCCATTAGTTCCCCCTTAACCACCCTTAACCTATCCTCAGTCACCCTTAGTCATGCTGAGTCACCTTTAACCCACCCTTAGTCATGCTGAGTCACCTTTAACCCACCCTGCTGAGTCACCTTTAACCCACCCTTAGTCATGCTGAGTCACCTTTAACCCACCCTTAGTCATTCTGAGTCACCTTAACCCACCCTTAGTCATGCTGAGTCACCTTTAACCCACCCTTAGTCATGCTGAGTCACCTTTAACCCACCTTAGTCATGCTGAGTCACCTTTAACCCACCCTTATCGTGGTCACTTAACCCACCTTAGTCATGCTGAGTCACTTAACCCACCTTAGTCATGCTGAGTCACCTTAACCAACCTTAGTCACCTTGAGTCACCCTTACTCACCCTAACCCTGGTGCCGAGTGCTTATACGTAATACCTAGCCTAACCTAAATTATTCATCTTCCTCCTCCTCCTCCACTACACCTCTCTACCTCCCCCACTTCTTCCTCTTCCTCCGCTTCC
Organism: Homarus americanus; assembly: GCF_018991925.1. Classification (NCBI taxonomy): domain Eukaryota; kingdom Metazoa; phylum Arthropoda; class Malacostraca; order Decapoda; family Nephropidae; genus Homarus; species Homarus americanus. The sequence continues at coordinate 85,931 of NW_024748846.1, forward strand.
ACCTCTTCTTCCAATAATAACAACAACAAGACACTTACCCTCTGAGTAGCTGTGAGTCCCTCAGGTAACACGTATAGAAGTGGTTCCCAGCGGAGAGTCCCTTCACCCCGGCAGGTCACCCTCTCACCCACTACTGAAAACGGAAAGAAATTATTCAGGGGTGACTCTCTCTCTCTCTCTTCAATAACAAAATATTAAGTTAATTTATTGCAGTTTCTTATACATTACTATTATTATATGTACAGACGTTGGGAGTGTGTGTATACCTCTTAGCCCCAAGTGTACATATATATACACATAGGTGCAATACATACATATATAGAAACATACATACATATATACATACATACATATATACATACATACATATCTGAATTTTGCCAAGGGGTTCGACAGTATACCCGATGAAAGGAAGAAAATTAAACTGGAAGGGTAAGGAATTAAGTGTTATAGTCCTAGTGTGGATGGGAGATTTTCTGCGGGGTACCACAGGGCAGTGTATTGGGTCCTCTGATGTTTGTTTTGGTTCATTAATAACATGCCTGACGTTGTACACTCCTCCATAGAAATGTCTGTGGATGACGCCAAGTTATTTAGGGAAATTAAGAACCAAGCGGACTGTGGAGAGCTGCAGAAGGATCTCTGTGGGTTCCAAGAATGGTCGAAGAAATGGCTGCTGAGATTCTACATCACCAAGTGTAAGAGGCTGCCCCTGGGACGTACCAACGGTAAGGAGGCGTATCACACCTCACAACAGGAGGAAAAACAGCATTAACAGAGACTGAATGTAACAAGGACCCGAGTGTCTGTTGACAATGTTGAGGTGTTCTCGGGCCATTGTGAGAAGGTGAATCAAGGAACTAAACTACGGGGTCTTATAAGAAGGTCGTTCAGATGTCTAGATGGTCCGTCCTCGTAACGATCTTCAGGAGTGAAGTGCTCCCGTCTGGAGTACTGTCACCCCGTCTGAGTACTGTCACCGTCTGGTCCCCCAAGATATACTAGGGACTGTCAGTTGACTGAAAGTGTCCAAAGGAGGACCACCAGACTGGTGTCTGCACTACGGCACCTCAGCTACCTGAGATATTAGAACGCCTGACCTGTCCAGCTCATGTCCGAGACCCATAACGGGCTTAGGGGCGAAAATTGCCCAGCTTATACTACAGACGGGAAGGGCGACTATAGGGTGTATAAACATCTCAAAGGGCACTACTCAGTCGAGTGTCCTTACCTGGAGGTGGCGGACGCTCGCCCCACAAAGGGTCACAGCTCAACGTTGAAGAAGCAAGAGCAGACGGCACCGAGTGTGAGCTGCTTCAAGACTAGACTTGACCAACACTGGCGCAGGTTCAGGTACATTCAGGAGCCGGTACATGCCCAGTACTTGCCAACAGTGTGTAACAGAGCCAGTACATGCCCAGTACTTGCCAACAGTGTGTAACAGAGAGCCAGTACATGCCCAGTACTTCCAACAGTGTGTAACAGAGAGCCAGTACATGCCCAGTACTTGCCAACAGTAACAGAGAGCCAGTACATGCCAGTACTTGCCAACAGTGTGTAACAGAGCCAGTACATGCCCAGTGCATGCCAACAGTGTGTAACAGAGAGCCAGTACATGCCCAGTACTTCCAACAGGTAACAGAGCAGTACATGCCCAGCACAACAGTGTAACAGAGAGCCAGTACATGCCCATACTTGTCAACAGTGTAACAGAGAGCCAGTACATGCCCAGTACTTGACAACAGTGTGTACAGAGAGGCAGACATGCCCAGTATTGCCAACAGTGTGTAACAGAGCCAGTACATGCCCAGTACTTGACAACAGTGTGTAACAGAGCCAGTACATGCCCAGTACTTGCCAACAGTGTGTAACAGAGCCAGTACATGCCCAGTACTTGCCAACAGTGTGTAACAGAGAGCTAGTGGTGAAAAGGATAGTAGTAGAAAAAGAAAGTAAATTATTATAGTCATTCCTTTAAAGTAGAAGAAAATGTATCAGGTCTCGATATAAGAGAAAACGACACAGTTTAATGGGTAACTATACGATTAACAACACATGGTGATGGTAAGCTCAGAGCGGTGATTGGGCTGTTAAGTGACGTCATAATTCATGTTTCTATTCTTCTGACGTCACAACTGCAGGTCATACTTGCCTATTGACGTCATAATTACTATTTATACTTCCCAAGTGACGTCATAACTCCGGTTTATAATCCTCTCGTGACGTCATAACCTCAACTTAAACATACCTAATGACGTCACAACTACCCAAACACTTTCTCCTGATGACGTCATGGTACACACACACCCCGTGACGTCACAGTAGTAACCACATCGAGTCGAGTCATCATACGGTGGCTGGTATAATGGGCCCCTTGTCCTAATGGGCCCCTTGTCCTAATGGACCCCTTGTCCTAATGGGCCCCAACATATACAATAAGACTGAGGCCCAATTGTGAAGGTCTCTCAACACACACACACACACACACACACCACTGATCCTTCAAGGCCTACCACCTCCTCCTCTTCCTCCTCCTCCTCCCTCCTCCTCCTCCCTCCTCCTCCTCCTCCTCCTCCTCCCTCCCTCTTCCCTCCTCCTCCTCCTCCCTCTCCCTCTTCCTCCTCCTCCCTTCTTCCCTCCTCTTCCTCCTCCTCCTCCTCCTCCCTCTTCCTCCCCTCCCTCTCCTTCTTCTCCCTCCTCCCTGTTCTCTTCCTCCTCCTCTCCTCTTCCTCCTCTCTTCCTCCTCCTCTTCCTCCTCCTCTTCCTCCTCCTCCTTCCTCCCTCTTCCTCTTCCTTCTTCCTCCTCCTCCTCTTCCTCCTCCCTCCTCCCTTCCTCCTCCCTCTTCATCCCTCTTTCTCCTCCTCTTCCTCCCTCTTCCTCCCTTCCTCCTCCTCTTCCTCCCTCTTCCTCCTCCTCCTCCTCCTCCTCCTCCTCTTCCCTCCTCCTCCTTCCTCCCTCCTCCTCCTCCCTCCTTCCTCCTTCCTCCTCCTTCCTCCTCCTCCTCTTCCTCCTCCTCCTCTTCCTCCTCCTTCCTCCTCCTCCTCCTCCTCCTCCTCTTCCTTCCTTCCTCTTCCTCCTCCTCCTCCTCCTCCTCCTCTTCCTCCTTCCTCCTCCTCCTCCCTCCTCCTCCTCCTCTTTCTTCCTCCTCCTTCCTCCTCCTCCTCCTCCTCCTTCCTCCCTCCTTCTTCCTCCTACTCCTCCTCCTTCTATTGAGTAAGCGAAATTAATATGGGCGTAAGAGATCTTGTCAAGGCGTGGCCAAAATACCAAGAGAGAGAGAGAGAGAGAGAGAGAGAGAGAGAGAGAGAGAGGAGACATGTGAGTCGTTGTGGGCGTGTCCAAGGACATGGGAGAAAGATATGGGCGTGTCAAGTGTATAGAGAGACAACATACAGTATGTCTTTCTGGCGCATCCGGCTGCCACTAGAGGTCGTGGACGGAACAACAACAACCACCACCACCACTACCACCACAACCACTACCACCACAACCATTACCACCACAACAACCACCACAACAACAACTACCACAACAACCACCACCACAACCACAACCACTACCACCACAACCATTACCACCACAACAACCACCATCACCACAACCACCACTACCACAACAACCACTACCACAACAACAACCACCACCACTAAAACACCACAACAACCACTACCACCACAAACACTACCACAACAACCACCACAACAACCACCACAACCACTACCACCACAACAACCACCACAACCACTACCACCACAACAACCACCACCACAACAACCACTACCACCACTACCACCACAACCATTACCACCACAACAACCACCACCACCACAACAACCACTACCACAACAACCACTACCACAACAACCACCACCACAACAACCACTACCACCACTACCACCACAACCATTACCACCACAACAACCACCACCACCACAAACAACCACTACCACAACAACCACTACCACAACAACCACCACCACGACAACCACTACCACAACAACCACAACCACTACCATTACCACAACAACAACCACCACCACAACAACCACAACCACTACCACCACAACCATTACCACCACAACAACCACCACCACAACAACCACCACCACCACAACCACCACCACCACAACAACCACCACAACCAATACCACCACAACCATTACCACCACAACAACCACCACCACCACAACAACTACTACCACAACAACCACCACCACCACAACAACCACCACCACAACAACCACAACCACCACCACCACAACCAAAACCACAACAACCACAACCACAACCACCACAACCACCACCACCACCACAACCACCACCACAACAACCACAACCACCACCACAACCACCACCACAACAACCACAACCACCACCACAACCACCACCACAACAACCACAACCACCACCACAACCACTACCACAACCACCACCACCACAACAACCACCATCACAACAACCACCATCACCACAACCACCACCACCACAACAACCACCATCACCACAACCACCACCACCACAACAACCACCACCACGACAACCACTACCACAACAACCACTACCACACAACAACCACTACCACAACAACCACTACCAACAACCACCACCACAACAACCAAACACCACCACAACCACCACCACAACAACCACAACCACCACCACAACAACCACCACCACAACAACCACCATCACCACAACCACCACCACCACCACAACAACCACGACCACGACAACCACTACCACAACAACCACTACCCACAACAACCACTACCACAACAACCACTACCACAACAACCACTACCACAAAAACCACCACCACAACAACCATCACCACAACAACCACCACCACAACAACCACCACCACAACAACCACCACCACCACCACAACAACCACCACCACCACCACAACAACCACTACTTAACAACATAAGAATGGAGGAAACTGCAGCGGGCCTATTGACCTATACTGGGCAGTCCCATTTACACCCAACCCCTATTGCTCATATAAGCATCCAACCTAACCTAACCTAACCTAACCTAACCTAACCTATTCAGCGTATTCGAGTTAATGACGATATTTGGTAACTTGTTCCACTCGTCCACTACTCTGTTACCAAACCAGTGTTTACCTATTTCACGCGTAAATCTAAATTTGTCTAATTTAAAACCATTGTTACGAGTTCGCTCCTGGTTGGATTGCGTGTGTGTGTGTGTGTGTGCGCGTGTGTGTGTGTGTGTGTGTGTGTGTGTGTGTGTGTGTGTGTGTGTGTGTAACAGGCCTCAGCTTCACATTCTACGTGTTACTCAACTGTGTGTCGCCTGAAGTAACGCTCACGTATATGTGTGTTAACTCACTGTTACCAACCTGTTACGTCACGGGCAAACACAGCTTAGCCTACACCTAATAACACCTAACCTACCAACCAACCCAACCCACTAACCTAACCTAACCCAACCTAACCCAACCAACCCAACCTAACCTGCCCCCACATCACACACACACACACACACCTTTCCATATAGTGTTAGGTTAGGTTGTGTTGTGTTAGTTGGGGCAGAAAAGCAGTTGTGTGTTAGTGCTAGGGTTGTACATGCCATGCTAGGTTAGGTTACGACAGGTTAGTGTTACGTTAGGTTGTAGTGTTAGGTTAGTGTTAGGTTAGGTAGTTAGTGTTAGGTTGTGTTAGGTTGTTAGGTTCTAATTGCCATCTGATATTTGGTGTTGGGGAGAGAGAAAAAAGCAATAAATCAGGGTGTCTAATCTTCAAGTACAATAAACAATACGTAATAAACAAGAAAATAAACTCAAATACAACGAAATAAAATAATAACACTAATAAATTACATCAATAAATAACAAAAATAATAAAAATATAAGGTTTAAGGAGTAACTAAACTAAACTGATAACACCATTATAATTGTCGGACCCTCGTATGGTAAAGCAAGGGGCCACGAAGCCTTCACCTACTAAACAGACTCTAATGTAATCCAACCTAACCTACAAAAACTAAACTAACTTAACCTTGCTACAGTACTTCCTCATATTAACTTTTTTAACATTCATTCCTACATAAATTTAACCCCTTTTTAACTATTTAACATTAACAGACTCTAATGTAATCCAACCTAACCTACAAAAACTAAACTAACTTAACCTTGCTACGGAACTTCCTCATATTAACTTTTAACATTCATTCCTACATAAATTTAACCCCTTTTAACTATTTAACATTAACAGACTCTAATGTAATCCAACCTAACCTACAAAAACTAAACTAACTTAACCTTGCTACAGTCCCCTCATATTAACTTTTTAACATTCATTCCTACATAAATTTAACCCCTTTTAACTATTTAACATTAACAGACCTAATGTAATCCAACCTAACCTACAAAAACTAAACTAACTTGACCTTGCTATGGTACTTTCCTCATATTAACTTTTAACATTCATTCCTACATAAATTTAACTCTTTAACTATTTAACATTAACAGACTCTAATGTAATCCAACCTAACCTACAAAACTAAACTAACTTGACCTTGCTACGGTCCTCCTCATATTAACTTTTTAACATTCATTCCTACATAAATTTAACCCTTTTTAACTATTTAACATTAACAGACTCCTAATGTAATCCAACCTAACCTACAAAAACTAAACTAACTTGACCTTGCTACGGTCCTTCCTCATATTAACTTTTTAACATTCATTCCTACATAATTTAACCCCTTTAACTATTTAACATTAACAGACTCTAATGTAATCCAACCTAACCTACAAAACTAAACTAACTTGACCTTGCTACGGTCCTTCCTCATATTAACTTTTTAACATTCATTCCTACATAAATTTAACCCTTAACTATTTAACATTAACAGACTCTAATGTAATCCAACCTAACCTACAAAACTAAACTAACTTGACTTGCTACGGTCCTTCCTCATATTAACTTTTTAACATTCATTCCTACATAAATTTAACCCCTTAACTATTTAACATTAACAGACTCTAATGTAATCCAACCTAACCTACAAAACTAAACTAACTTGACCTCTACAGTCCTTCCTCATATTAACTTTTTAACATTCATTCCTACATAAATTTAACCCTTAACTATTTAACATTAACAGACTCTAATGTAATCCAACCCAAACCTACAAAACTAAACTAACTTGACCTTGCTACAGTCCTACCTCATATTAACTTTTTTAACATTCATTCCTACATAAATTTAACCCTTAACTATTTAACATTAACAGACTCTAATGTAATCCAACCTAACCTACAAAAACTAAACTAACTTAACCTTGCTACAGTACTTCCTCATATTAACTTTTAACATTCATTCCTACATAAATTTAACCCTTAACTATTTAACATTAACAGACTCCTAATGTAATCCAACCTAACCTACAAAAACTAAACTAACTTAACCTTGCTACGGTCCTTCCTCATATTAACTTTTTAACATTCATTCCTACATAAATTTAACCCCTTTTAACTATTTAACATTAACAGACTCTAATGTAATCCAACCTAACCTACAAAAACTAAACTAACTTAACCTTGCTACAGTCCTACCTCATATTAACTTTTTTAACATTCATTCCTACATAAATTTAACCCCTTTTAACTATTTAACATTAACAGACTCTAATGTAATCCAACCTAACCTACAAAAACTAAACTAACTTAACCTTGCTACAGTCCTACCTCATATTAACTTTTTTAACATTCATTCCTACATAAATTTAACCCCTTTTTAACTATTTAACATTAACAGACTCTAATGTAATCCGACCTAACCTACAAATACTAAACTAACTTAACCTTGCTACAGTACTTCCTCATATTAACTTTTTTAACATTCATTCCTACATAAATTTAACCCCTTTTAACTATTTAACATTAACAGACTCTAATGTAATCCAACCTAACCTACAAAAACTAAACTAACTTAACCTTGCTACAGTACTTCCTCATATTAACTTTTTTAACATTCATTCCTACATAAATTTAACTAACCTATACAAATTTAACCCTTATTAACAATGTCATATTAACCTTACCTAACCCATCAGTAAACACGAAATTAACATTGACTCAACAGAAGGTATCTATGGCTAATGGCCCGTTAGACAGAATATCATTGACCTAAATTTTCTAGGCTAGTCCGTGTGTGTGTGTGTGTGTGTGTGTGTGTGTGTGTGTGTCCGTGACTGGTAATGACTGGGAGTGACTGGTGATGACTGGGAGTGACTGGTAGTGACTGATAGTGACTGGGGGTGACTGTTAGTGACTGGTAATGACTGGTGATGACTGGGAGTGACTGGTGATGACTGGTAGTGACTGGTAGTGATTGGTGATGACTGGTAGCAACTGATAGTGACTGGTAGTGACTGTCACCACCAATAACAAAACGAGAAAAACAACAACAACAACAACAACAACAACAACAACAACAACAACAACAGGTTAGGGCATCATGCCACATCCGGGGTGAGAGAGAGTGAGTCAATGCCTAACGACCCATTAGAGATAGTTACGTGGTCATTACGGCTGATGACCAGTTTATGTCGAGTCATACGAGGCAATTCAATCACTACTGTTGTTAAGGTCGAAGGATGCGCTGCTGATAATTGCCTATTGGGGAGGGGAGGAGGAGGGTGGGAGGTGGGAGTGGGAGGTGGTGGCCTAAAGCCATCTTCCCCCGCCCACCCCCCTATGTTTCTACCACCATGGTATTTTACACACACACACTAACAAACACACACACACACACACACACACACACTAACACGCATACACACACACTCACACACACTAACACGCATACACACACACTCACACATACACTCACACACACACACACACACACACACGTCAACTCCTCTCGGGGATGGTCAGGTGTCATATCAGGGAACTTTGAGTTACTTTTTCACCGAATATCAGAGTCACCCATAGTAGTGTTGCGTTGTGTTGCGTTGTGTTATGTTAGTGTTGCGTTGTGTTGTGTTAGTGTTGCGTTAGTGTTGCGTTGTGTTGTGTTAGTGTTGCGTTAGTGTTGCGTTGTGTTGTGTTAGTGTTGCGTTAGTGTTGCGTTGTGTTGTGTTAGTGTTGCGTTGTGTTGTGTTAGTGTTGCGTTAGTGTTGCGTTATGTTGCGTTAGTGTTGCGTTATGTTGCGTTAGTGTTGCGTTGTGTTGTGTTAGGTTAGGTTAGGGTGTTTATCATTACAAATTAACACCTATTCTCACACGTGTTCAAACTACCATAACAAGAGAAACAGGTCAATTACACTTGGGGGTCAGGACCTCCGTACACTAACAAGGTGTAATCACTCTTCCAGCTGTTAAGGGCAATTAGACATAGGGGGTGGTAGTTAAGGATGGTTGTGGGGTAAATGTGTGTTTGTATGAGAGAGAAAGTGTGAAAGAGAGAGAGTGTGAAAGAGAGAGTGTGTGAAAGTTTAAAAAAAACTTACACACACACACACACATCCAGGTCATAAGTAATTTAGTAGTAATTAAGTATCAAGGCACTTATTTATTCCTTAAGTGTATCTTTTAAGTAGATTATTTAAGTAGATGTTTCTGGAGCATATCAGAAAGTGTGTGAGTGTGTGTGTTTTTCTTTTGTCACACACACACACACACACACACACACACACACATCCTTGACCACCGAAGGGTCAAGACGTACCTGGCGCTCCTCTCGGAGCAGCCAGGTCAACTGTTATGTTGGCCCATACCAACTCCTTCCCCTGAACCCTCCTCCCCACCGGAATATCAACAAGTTCACGCCAGAAGTTACTATTTCATTTAGGAAAGAAATGGAACCAGTGTTAAACAGAGGTGAACAGTGGTGAACAGTGCTTAAGTCAGTGAGAACAACTCAACAGTAACAGTGGTACCCAAGTTGACCTTTCACACAGTGAGGTCCCAGGTACCCAGTGATAACGGCCTGTGAGACCCAACTACCAGCGATGTGTTAATCCGTCTACGATAGGAAGGCCTGGAACCACACCTCACTCATATAACACCATCTGTGAGAGTGCACACGTGAGCCTCATAACACCATATATGAGTTACACTACCGTGCAGGCCTCACTTGCCTACCACCTGTGAAATTACTACCACGTGAGGCCTCATAACACACCATCTGTGAGGGTATTACAGTGAGGCCTCCTTAACACCATCTGTAGAAATTACTACACCAGGCCCCTCATAACACCATCTGTGAGAGAATTACTACACCACGTGATGCCCCTCATAACACCATCTGTGAGAGAATTACTACACCACGTGATGCCCCTCATAACACCATCTGTGAGAGAATTACTACACCACGTGATGCCCCTCATAACACCATCTGTGAGATTACTACCGTGAAACCCCTCATAGCACATCTGGGAACTACTACACCACGTGAGGTCCCTCCTAACACCATCTGGGAGGGAGTTACTACACTACGTTTTTGCTGTTCAACACCTACATTAATCTGTATGTTCACTGTATGTTCCTTTACCTTTCTCCAATGAAGGCTTTTGTTAAACCACCAATGTATGTAATAAGTCATTTATGCCCAATGTATATTTTCAGCCTTCGGGCTGCAGAACTTTTTCAATAAACCGTTAATTATTATTATTATTATTATTACACTCCACCGGGATATCTACATAATCAAAAGTGACAATTTCGTTTCGGAAAGAAGTGGGACCAGTGTTGAACAGTGATGAACAGTGATGAACAGTGATGAACAGTGTTTAAACCAGTGAATTCAGCTCTAGACAGTACCAGTGAAAACAGTGACCCACCAGTGAGATAAGCACCCCTGGGAACCATCCTCTGACCAGACGGTGTTAATCAGTCCACCCTGGGAACAACAGGGGGCCGGCTAAGCACCTGACTACAGGATAACACAACACCACCCAGCAGAGAGTGAGGGACTGTGACACCTCCCCACACCGTGTCCCCATGACCACGTGAGGTCCTTCATATAAACACCCGAGGATAAGTTACCACACCACGTGAACACCACCGTATATTATGACCACGTGGTCCTTCCTTCTCGCTTGCGGGACGATTTACCACCGTAACCACCGTGTCCCCATGACCACGTGAGGTCCTTCATATAAACACCCGAGGATAAGTTACCACACCACGTGAACACCACCCCACACCGTGTCCCCATGACCACGTGAGGTCCTTCATATAAACACCCGGGGACGAGTTACCACACCACGTGAACACCACCCCACACCGTGTCCCCATGACCACGTGAGGTCCTTCATATAAACACCCGAGTATAAGTTACCACACCACGTGAACACCACCCCACACCGTGTCCCCATGACCACGTGAGGTCCTTCATATAAACACCCGAGGACGAGTTACCACACCACGTGAACACCTCCCCACACCGTGTCCCCATGACCACGTGAGGTCCTTCATATAAACACCCGAGGACGAGTTACCACACCACGTGAACACCTCCACCGTCACCATGACCACGTGAGGTCCTTCATAAGCTGCGGACGAGTTACTGCCCACCGTGAACACCTCCACCGTGTCCCCATGACCACGTGAGGTCCTTCATCTCGCTTACCCGGGGACGAGTTACCCACACCGTGAACTCCCACCGTGTCCCTTGACCACGTGGTCCTTCGCCTGCGCTTACCCAGGGACGAGTTACCACACCACGTGAACACCTCCCCACACCGTGTCCCCATGACCACGTGAGGTCCTTCATATAAACACCCGGGGACGAGTTACCACACCACGTGAACACCTCCCCACACCGTGTCCCCATGACCACGTGAGGTCCTTCATATAAACACCCGGGGACGAGTTACCACACCACGTGAACACCTCCCCACACCGTGTCCCCATGACCACGTGAGGTCAGTACTAGGCCCACTCTTGTTCATAATCTACATAAAGGATCTAGATACTGGGATCAGCAGTGACATAAGCAAGTTTGTGGATGACACCAAAATAGGGCGGCAGATTAATTCAGGGCAGGATGCAAATGAACTACAGGAGGATCTAAATACTCTACAGGAGTGGTCAGAAAAATGGCAAATGAAATTCAACACCAGCACGTGCAGTGTACTAAATATTGGAAGAACAAATACTTATAATGTATACAGCCTTAACGACATCAACCTAGAGAAGTCGACTTGTGAAAGAGACCTAGGGGTACTTGTAAGCCTGGACCTACGGCCTAGAAAACAGTGCGTTAATGTTCGAAATAAGGCAAACAGAGTATTGGGTTTTATATCTAGAAGTTTAAGTAATAAGAGTGCAGAGGTCTTGTTGCAACTATATCTTGCGCTAGTCAGGACGCACCTCGATTATGCGGTTCAGTTCTGGTGCCCCTATTATATAATGGATATCAATTCACTAGAGTCGGTGCAGCGAAGAATGACAAAAATGATTCCGGGACTTAGAAACCTTCCATATCAGGATAGGTTAAAGAAACTTAACTTACATTCCCTAGAACAACGAAGAGTGCGGGGAGATATGATAGAAGTATTTAAGTGGGTGAAAGGAATCAATAAAGGGGATATAAGAACATAAGAACATAAGAATGGAGGAAACTGCAGCGGGCCTATTGACCCATACTGGGCAGCCCCGTTTACACCCAACCCCTATTGCTCATATAAGCATCCAACCTATGTTTTAAGCTATTCAGCGTATTCGAGTTAATGATGATATTTGGTAACTTGTTCCATTTATCCACTACTCTGTTTCCAAACCGGTGTTTACCTATTTCACGCCTAAATCTAAATTTGTCTAATTTAAAACCATTGTTACGAGTTCGCTCCTGGTTGGATAGTTTGAATACCTTTGTAATGTCCCCTTTGTTTAGCCCTGACTTCCACTTATACGTACACTTCTATCAGGTCGCCCCTCGCTCTACGTCTCTCGAAGGAGTGCAAATTAAGGTGCTTTAACCTGTCTCTGTACTCAAGGTTCCTAATGCCCTGGATTAGTCTTGTCATTCTCCTCTGAATTCTTTCCAATGATTCTATATCCATTCTGTAATACGGTGACCAGAACTGAAGTGCGTAATCCAGGTGTGGTCTCACAAGAGCAAGATACAGTTTTAGGATGACCTCGCTAGTCTTGTAACTAACACTCCTTTGTATGAACCCAAGCACTTTATTAGCCTTGTTACGAGCAAAAACACATTGTTTACTTGGCTTAAGATTCCTACTTATCATTATTCCTAAATCTCTCTCGCAGTCGGATTCCACAATGGCATCGTTGTTCATCTGGTAACTGGTTTCCCTGTTTACATCTCCTATACTGAGTACTTTACATTGAATTTCATCTGCCATTCTTCAGACCATTCGAAAAATTTGTTTAGATCTTCCTGTAGTTTTGCGGAGTCCTCGTCAGATTTAGTGTCATCAGCAAATTTACTTATGTTGCTGTCTATGCCTATATCTATGTCGTTTATGTATATAATAAATAATAATGGTCCAATTACTGAGCCTTGGGGAACTCCACTTGTGACGTTTAGGAGGGAGATAGGAAGGAACTGGTTCACAAATAGGGTGGTGGACGAATGGAATAAGCTAAGCAACTTTGTAGTAAGTGCTGGAATGCTGGAAAGTTTTAAATGGAGGCTAGATAGGGTGGTGGACGAGTGGAACAAGCTTAGCAACTTTGTAGTAAGTGCTGGAACGCTGGAAAGTTTTAAAAGGAGGCTAGATAGGGTGGTGGACGAGTGGAACAAGCTTAGCAACTTTGTGTGCGTGCTGGAACGCTGGAAAGTTTTAAAAGGCTAGATGAATGTGGACAGTGGAACAAACTTAGCAACTTTGGCCAATGATAGAGATGCTGGAACGCTGGAAAGTTTCAAGGAGGCTAGATAGGGTGGTGGACGAGTGGAACAAGCTTAGCAACTTTGTAGTAAATGCTGGAACGCTGGAAAGTTTTAAAAGGAGGCTAGATAGGGTGGTGGACGAGTGGAACAAGCTTAGCAACTTTGTAGTAAGTGCTGGAACGCTGGAAAGTTTCAAAAGGAGGCTAGATAGGGTGGTGGACGACTGGGACAAGCTTAGCAACTTTGTAGTAAGTGCTGGAACGCTGGAAAGTTTCAAAAGGAGGCTAGATAGATTCATGGATGATAGAGAGTGGTAGTAACTCTCGACAGGAGCTGCCATGCACAGGTCAACCGGCCTATTGCAGACTCCTTATGTTGTTATATCAACACCTGAGGACGAGTTACTACACCACGTGAACACCTGGTGTCTCCATGTCGTCTTCTTCCTCCTCCTCTTCCTCTTCTTCTTCTTCTTCTTCCTCCTCCTCCTCCTCCTCTTCCTCCTCCTCTTCCTCTTCTTCCTCCTCCTCTTCCTCCTCCTCCTCTTCTTCCTCCTCCTCTTCCTCCTCCTCTTCTTCTTCTTCTTCCTCCTCCTCCTCCTCCTCCTCCTCCTCCTCCTCCTCCTCCTCTTCTTCTTCCTCCTCTCGCCCCTCTCAACCTAATCTATGTGACGTATCTACTGGTAGAATCGTCGCCTAACTAACCTAACCTAACCTAACCTAACTAACCTAACCTAACCTAACACTAACCTAACGTAACGTAACCTAACCTAACCAAAATATGGGAGGGTGGAAGGGGTGGAGAGAGAGAGAGAGAGAGAGAGAGAGAGAGAGACAGCTATCTCTCTCTCTCTCTGAGAAGTTAAGATGCTGTTTTAAACGATGAGGTCGGGGCGGGGCGGGGCGGGGCAGGGCAGGGGCAGGGCAGAAGTGAGGAGAATAAAGGAGGGAAGGTAGGGGTTTAATTTCCGCCTCACCTGTGAGACTCAGCATAATAAAGGCCACATTAGCATTGTTTTACCTGTTTAGCACATGATGGCTACAACCAAACCAACAACCAAAACCACAGCCAAACCCACAAACCACAACCAGTACACCCCACAACCACCAACCCAGGTATACAACGTACAACCATGGCCACGACCTGACCAGGCTGACTATGCAATGACCACAATGAGCCATGATGAGCCCCAATAATACAATGGTACCATTAATACAATGCAAATAGATGATGCCACAATGGAGAGGCAATGGGCCTGACAGATGAGCAGCCTGACATGACCAGAATACAATAGACCCCAACCATTCTATTGAATACAATAGATATGCCACTGGTTTTTTAATTTGACAGTTATTAAGACCTGACGATACACGGAATACAATGAATACTGACCTTGAATGCACAATGGATACCAGGAATGGAGTGTACAATGATACAATGGCCAATGGATGCGATTAATGCAATGAATACAATACAATGGATACATTGCAATGGTACAATGAACCCACAGCCTGGCAAACCAGACCACAACCACAATAATACAACCAAGCCTGAAACTAGCAAGCCACAACCACTACCAACAAGCCACAGCAAACCACAACCTGGCCAACCTGGCAAGCCACAACCAAACCACAGCAAACTGGCAAACCCACAGCAAACAACCTAACCACAGCAAACCACAGCAAGCCCCAACAAACCCACAGCCCTAAAAAGCCACAGCAAACCACAACCTAACCCCAACTAACCTGGCCAAGCCCCAGCAAACCACAGCCAAAACACAACCAAACACAGCAAGCCTCCTTCCTATCTGGTACAACAGGTAACAAATTAGTATCAATCAAGGTAAGATTATTTCAGGTGACTTTAAATTAACAGGTGTTGCTCTTAAGGTTACCGAGAGAGAGAGAGAGAGACAGACAGACCGGACAGACAGACAGACAGACAGACAGACGAACAGACAGACAGACAGACAGGAGAGTCTACTATGGTCAGGGTAAGATCTCCAATTAATTATCTATCTCTTCCTGACTGAATTAGTGCCCTACCTTACCATTTATCTACCATGACAGACAGACAGACACGAACGAAAGACAGACAATCAGACAGACAGACAGACAGACAGACAGATACAACACTGATATAATAACAACATAATCCGTATTTAGGCAGATAATATTCCATTGTCTTGGTGACGTACTGAGATTCTAAGTGAGACTCCTTAACCGGTTCTCCCTTAACTGGTTCACCCTTAACTGGTTCACCCTTAACCGGTTTCTCCTTAACTGGTTCTTCCTTAACTGGTTCACTCCGCTTAAGTTTCACCCTTAACTGGTTCTCCTTAACTGGACCCTTAACTTCAAGTTCACCCTTAACTGGTTCACCCTTAACTCCTCCTCTGGTTCTTAACCGGTTCTCCTTAACTGGTTCACCTTAACTGGTTCTCCTTAACTGGTTCTCCTACTTGTTCTCCCTTAACTGGTTCACCCTTAACTGGTTCTCCTTAACTGGTTCTCCCTTAACGGGTTCTCCCTTAACTGGTTCTTAACTGGTTCTCCCTTAACTGGTTCACCCTTAACTGTTCACCCTTAACTGGTTCTCCCTAACTGGTTCTCCCTTAACTGGTTCTCCCTTAACTGTTTCACCCTAACTGGTTCTCCTCTTTGGTTCACCCTTGGTTCTCCTTCTTCCAGTTCTCCTTAACTGGTTCTCCCTTAACTGGTTCACCCTTAACTGGTTCTCCTCTTATTTTCACCCTTAACCGGTTCTCCTTAACTAGTTCACCCTTAACTGGTTCTCCTTAACTGGTTCACCCTTAACTGGTTCACCCTTAACTGGTTCTCCTTAACTGGTTCTCCCTGCTTTGGCTCTCCCTTAACTGGTTCTTCCTTAACTGGTTCTCCCTTAACTAGTTCTCCTTAACTGGTTCTCTCTTAACTGGTTCTCCTTAACTGGTTCTCCCTTAACTAGACAAATTCTCCTAACTGGTTTCTCCTTAACTGGTTCTCCCTTAACTGATTCTCCTCACTACACCCTTACCACACCCACCCTCTACACACCCCTCCTCCTCCACACCCTCACACACCCTCCACTCTTCCACACCTCACCACACCTCACCTCACTACACCCTCCTCACCCTCACCACACCCCTCACTACACCCCTCACCACACACCCTCACCACACCCTCCACCCACACCCCTCACCCACACCCTCACTACACCCCTCACCACACCCCTCACCCCTCACCACACCCCTCACTACACCCCTCACCACACACACCCTCACCACACGCCCTCCCACCCACACCCCTCACCCAACCCACACCACACACCCCTCACTACACCCCTCCACCACACCCCCTCACCACACACCCCTCACCACACACACCCCTCACGTCTCAATTTATTTTCACAAATATTCAATAACCAAATTAAAAGTTTCAAAACTATGCTGGTAGCTGGTGGGTAGTGGTGGTAGTAGTGTGTAGTGATAGTATGGTGTAGAGTGAAGTGATAGTGGTGGTAGTAGTGTTAGGTAGTGATGTGTGAGTAGTAGTGGTGAGCAGAGTAGTGTGTGTGTGAGTAGTGAAGTGTGTGGTGTGTGCCGATAGTGTGTGTAGTACTATATTTAGAAAAAAAAAAAAAAAAAAAAAAAAAAAAAAAAAAAAAAAAAAAAAAAACCAAAGTGTGCAGCCACCAAAGAAATGATTCAGGGGAGATGACTTTCTTCCATGACTGAGAATTACCTCAGGACCCTTCC
The DNA here is from genome assembly GCF_018991925.1 of Homarus americanus. NCBI lineage: Eukaryota > Metazoa > Arthropoda > Malacostraca > Decapoda > Nephropidae > Homarus > Homarus americanus. Next base: position 103,527 of record NW_024748846.1, read on the forward strand.
TCCTTCCCCTAGCTCTTCAAATACTGGCAATAATACTCTAATTTGTCAGGACACACACAAAAGGCTAAGCACAAAGAAAATGCTTGGCAGCAATGAAGAAGATCGACAATGTGGCGGACTGGGGCCCTAGATGATCTCTATGTGAAGCAAGAGAACACTGCAGGAGGGCCAAAACCTACGGGTGACGGAAAGCAAAAACTACCGATGACGTGGCAAGAAATTTGGAAACAAAATGAAGTGGCCAGGAAGAATTGTCTCTCGCAGTAAGATCTCTCACTCAGGAATCTTCGGTGGGGTGATCGCAATAAACAGAGACGATAAAACTATTGAAGAGAAACATCCCCTGCAAGTGAAGATGAAGGCATCAGGCTCCAGGGTGAGCTATATCCCACCAAATGTTGTCCTGTTCGAGAAAGAAAATAACAGGAGAGATGGTGTGGAAAAAAAGGCTGAACTCGAGGAGGAGCCGGCCCTTCAGGTCTGGATGCAAGCAGTTGAAGTCATCCTCAGCACTAACAAGTTTGGCCTGTAGCAAGCCAGACTCTGCTGCCATTTACCACCCCCTTGCAAGAAAGCTTGCATCCTCTTGCTGCCATCACCTCCAGGCTCTGACGGCCTGCCGCCTTATTCCTCTGGAAAAGAATCCAGGATGTAGACCTATAGGGGTGAAGTGCAAGAGGCGGATCATCAGAGAAGTGCATAATGGAGGTGGTAAGGACGATGTCAGGGCAGCAACAGGGAACCTACAAGTGTTTTCTGGCCACCAGGCTGGTGGGGAGGCAGCCATTCACGCCATGAAGATTGATATTTGAGCAGCGTGATTGTAGAGGCCGTTCTCTGGTGGATGCTTCAAACGCATTCAGCATACTTAACCGCAAGGCTGCACTGCACAACATCAGAATCAGAAGTGTCTAGCTTTGCGTGTATGGTGAATTCGTATAGGAATCCTTCAGACCTCTCATAGTAAACAACAAGGCTCTGCGAACAGTACCATCCTACAGTCGACTGAAGGAACAACACAGAGGACCCCCGTTGCAATGGCAATGTATGCAATTGGCTATCAGTGCTCCAACAAAATAAAGTTTGAAACAACCGGGGAGGTCAAACCATTGGCATATGCTGATGACCTCACAGGAGCAGGAAGAAGTGGAGGACATCAAAAAGTGGTGAGACCTGTGGTAACATCACTTGAGGTCCATAAGTGCCACCCTAACGCCAGCAAATCCTTCCTCATCGTGAAGGCCAGATCATTATGATCGGGCTGTGGAAGATTTTTCGGCGAAAGTGAGTCAAAATAACTAAGGACGGCCAAAGACATCTAGGTGCAGTAATTGCTTTTCACGGACTAGGGCCAGTACGTAGGGAAAAGTGAATGAGTGGGTTAGCGAAATCCATGCTCTATCGGAGATTGCTAACACAGAGCCACATACGCTGCAGCATTCACACATGGAGTCAAGCATCGTTGGAACTGCACAGTGCATTGTGCACCATCCCTGAGATCGAGCCCTCCTCCACCCCTTTGGAAGAAGCAATCCAGTGTCAAGTTCATTCCCAAACTAGTGAAACACCACGACTTAACCCTAGTAGAAAGAAACACTTCTTGCACTTCCACCAAGACTGGGAGGATGGGACTAACTAATCCAGAGGAGATTGCTGACTCTGAACATCAAAAATTCACTTAAGCTCGGCGTACTGACCACATAATAGCCCAGAATGCAACAGGGGAAGTGGACACCAGCGAAGTTAATAAGATCCGTAAGGTCCATTACAACAGATCAACGCGCAAAATGACATGTTACCTTAACTATTGCTGCATGTTCCAAAAATTTGACAAAAAAAGTAGTAGCGCAGAAGGTGGGCGCCTCGAACTGGTTAACTACGTCAGGTGGCAGCAGCATTGCAGGCAGGTGAGTGGTAGTGTGGCAGTGACAGTAG